>NC_140358.1:30489493-30782900 GCF_963514085.1 Chelon labrosus
AGGACGAGGAGGAGGACGAGGAGGAGGAAGAGAAGGAGGACGAGGAGGAGGAAGAGAAGGAGGCGGAGAAAGAGGAAGAGAAGGAGGAAGAGGACGAGGAGGAGGAAGAGAAGGAGGAAGAGAAGGAGGAAGAGGAGGAGGAAGAGAAGGAGGAAGAGAAGGAGGAAGAGAAGGAGGAAGAGGAGGAGGACGAGGAGGCGGAGGAGGAGGAAGAGAAGGAGGAAGAGGAGGAGGAAGAGAAGGAGGAAGAGAAGGAGGAAGAGGAGGAGGAGGAGGAGGATGAGGAGGAGGAAGAGAAGGAGGAAGAGAAGGAGGAAGAGGAGGAGGAAGAGAAGGAGGAAGAGAAGGAGGACGAGGAGGCGGAGGAGGAGGAAGAGAAGGAGGAAGAGGAGGAGGAAGAGGAGGAGGAAGAGAAGGAGGAAGAGAAGGAGGAAGAGGAGGAGGACGAGGAGGAGGAGGAGGAGGAAGAGAAGGAGGAAGAGGAGGAGGAGGGGTCAGTTACAGTTTTAAATACCCATGAAGAAGAAGTAGCAGCAGAAGAAGAACTCACCGTACTTCCATATATGGAAGACCTGGTTCAGGCCTCCGTACTCGACGCTCCAGTAGCCAATCAGCTCGGAGTGCGCCGTGCGCAGGTGGATCTTCTCATTGGTCAGCTTGAGGAAGGAGGCGTTCAGTTCGGGCCGGATGCGATACGTACGGAACTCATAGAAGGAGCTGTGTTTCTGCTGGGGGCCCGTAGAGAGACGCACGCCAGGCTGCAGAGAGGAGGGAGCACAGCAGAGGGCTCACTCTGACTGCAAAACACAGGACCAACAGCTGGGACAACACAAAGGCCTGGGGGGTCAGGGTCTGGTGGGTCCGGAGGGTCAGGGGCCTGGGGGGTCAGGGTCTGGTGGGTCTGGAGGGTCTGGGGCCTGGGGGGTCAGGGGCCTGGGGGGTCAGGGTCTGGTGGGTCTGGAGGGTCAGGGGCCTGGGGGGTCAGGGTCTGGTGGGTCTGGAGGGTCTGGGGCCTGGGGGGTCAGGGGCCTGGGGGGTCAGGGTCTGGTGGGTCTGGAGGGTCTGGGGCGTCAGGGACCAGGGGCCTCATGTACAAAGACCTGTGTGGATTTCCTTCTAAAACGTGGCCCACGCTCAGATCCAGAAGAACATTTCCTTTGTTCTCACTGGAGTGGAGACAGACGTGTCCTCTTTGACAGCTGTCCTCCTCTGGAGTGGAGACAGACGTGTCCTCTTTGACAGCTGTCCTCCTCTGGAGTGGAGACAGACACGTCCTCTTTGACAGCTGTCCTCCACTGGAGACAGACGTGTCCTCTTTGACAGCTGTCCTCCACTGGAGTGGAGACAGACATGTCCTCTTTGACAGCTGTCCTCTTTGACAGCTGTCCTCCACTGGAGTGGAGACAGACACGTCCTCTTTGACAGCTGTCCTCCACAGGAGTGGAGACAGACGTGTCCTCTTTGACAGCTGTCCTCCTCTGGAGTGGAGACAGACGTGTCCTCTTTGACAGCTGTCCTCCACTGGAGTGGAGACAGACGTGTCCTCTTTGACAGCTGTCCTCCTCTGGAGTGGAGACAGACGTGTCCTCTTTGACAGCTGTCCTCCACAGGAGACAGACGTGTCCTCTTTGACAGCTGTCCTCCACTGGAGACAGACATGTCCTCTTTGACAGCTGTCCTCCACTGGAGTGGAGACAGACGTGTCCTCTTTGACAGCTGTCCTCCACAGGAGTGGAGACAGACGTGTCCTCTTTGACAGCTGTCCTCCACAGGAGTGGAGACAGACATGTCCTCTTTGACAGCTGTCCTCCACTGGAGACAGACATGTCCTCTTTGACAGCTGTCCTCCACTGGAGTGGAGACAGACGTGTCCTCTTTGACAGCTGTCCTCCACTGGAGACAGACATGTCCTCTTTGACAGCTGTCCTCCTCTGGAGTGGAGACAGACGTGTCCTCTTTGACAGCTGTCCTCCACTGGAGTGGAGACAGACGTGTCCTCTTTGACAGCTGTCCTCCTCTGGAGTGGAGACAGACGTGTCCTCTTTGACAGCTGTCCTCCACTGGAGACAGACATGTCCTCTTTGACAGCTGTCCTCCACAGGAGTGGAGACAGACGTGTCCTCTTTGACAGCTGTCCTCCACTGGAGACAGACATGTCCTCTTTGACAGCTGTCCTCCACTGGAGTGGAGACAGACGTGTCCTCTTTGACAGCTGTCCTCCACTGGAGACAGACATGTCCTCTTTGACAGCTGTCCTCCTCTGGAGTGGAGACAGACATGTCCTCTTTGACAGCTGTCCTCCTCTGGAGTGGAGACAGACGTGTCCTCTTTGACAGCTGTCCTCCACAGGAGTGGAGACAGACGTGTCCTCTTTGACAGCTGTCCTCCACAGGAGTGGAGACAGACGTGTCCTCTTTGACAGCTGTCCTCCACTGGAGACAGACATGTCCTCTTTGACAGCTGTCCTCCACTGGAGTGGAGACAGACGTGTCCTCTTTGACAGCTGTCCTCCACAGGAGTGGAGACAGACGTGTCCTCTTTGACAGCTGTCCTCCACTGGAGACAGACATGTCCTCTTTGACAGCTGTCCTCCTCTGGAGTGGAGACAGACGTGTCCTCTTTGACAGCTGTCCTCCTCTGGAGTGGAGACAGACGTGTCCTCTCTGACAGCTGTCCTCCAGTGGAGACAGACGTGTCCTCTTTGACAGCTGTCCTCCACTGGAGACAGACGTGTCCTCTCTGACAGCTGTCCTCCAGTGGAGACAGACGTGTCCTCTTTGACAGCTGTCCTCCACGTCCCACCATGCTGGTTAATGAAGCATCTGATCTGATCATTGATGAATGGACATGTCTCATCATGTGATGGTTCTTTTAGATCAGTGTGTGTCCCGTCCATAGCTCTGATTACATTCAGAGAACTGTCTCGGAGACTAAGTGTCTCCAGAGGACCAACATCTGTAGAAGCCAGACATGACGTTGGTGAAGGAACGGACAAGTTCACGGACATTTACCTCTGATGCACCTGAACTTTACCTGAGCGAGTACGTAGGAACGTTTCAGTGTGTAACCTTCGTACATGAGGCCCTGGTGTCCTGTGGTAAAGTCAGTCAAATGTTTGTGCTGCCTCCTGCTGGACCCCAGAAACACTACAACGAGACACACACCATGAACCCTGAGTGTGTGTGTGTGTAGTAGTGTGTAGCTGTGTGTATGTAGTAGTGTGTGTGTGTGTGTGTGTGTGTGTGTGTAGTAGTGTGTGTGTGTGTGTGTGTGTTTGTAGTAGTGTGTAGCTGTGTGTATGTAGTAGTGTGTGTGTGTGTGTGTGTGTGTGTGTGTAGTAGTAGTAGTGTGTGTATGTAGTAGTGTGTGTGTGTGTGTGTGTGTGTGTGTGTGTGTGTGTGTATGTAGTAGTGTGTGTGTGTGTGTGTGTGTGTGTGTGTGTGTAGTAGTGTGTAGCTGTGTGTATGTAGTAGTGTGTGTGTGTGTGTGTGTGTAGTAGTGTGTAGCTGTGTGTATGTAGTAGTGTGTGTGTGTGTGTGTGTGTGTGTGTGTGTGTAGCTGTGTGTATGTAGTAGTGTGTGTGTGTGTGTGTGTGTGTGTGTGTGTGTAGTAGTGTGTAGCTGTGTGTTTGTTGTAGTGTGTGTGTGTGTGTGTGTAGTAGTGTGTAGCTGTGTGTTTGTAGTAGTGTGTGTGTGTGTGTGTGTGTGTGTAGTAGTGTGTAGCTGTGTGTATGTAGTAGTGTGTGTGTGTGTGTGTGTGTGTGTGTGTGTGTGTGTGTGTAGTAGTGTGTAGCTGTGTGTATGTAGTAGTGTGTGTGTGTGTGTGTGTGTGTGAGGCGTTCAGGTGTTTCTCTGCTGGTTAATTTTAAACCTGAGTCCAGTCCAAAGATCAGACCAAACACACACACACACACACACACACACACACACACACTACTACAAACACACACTGATGATGATGATGGTGAAGATGAAGATGAAGGTCAGTGTGTAGAAATGTTCTGGTGTCAGTTTAAATCACGTTGAGTCTGAGTGCAGCAGAGTCCTGGTCTGGTCCTGGTCAGGTCCTGGTCTGGTCTGGTCTGGTCCTGGTCTGGTTGAAGTAAAGTTCTGGTGAGGGTGTGGTTGTAGTTGAACTTCTGGTCGAGCTTTGGTTCTGGTTCTGGTTCTGGTGTAGTTTCGTGGACTCACCTGAGCAGCAGCTACAGCAGGTGCGAGCAGCGTGGGTCTCAGAGAGCAGCAGAGTCTCAACATGTTGTCCCTGAAGAGACAGAAAGAGTCAAAGACAGGAGGAAGAAGACAGGAAGTCCCCAGAGATCCTTCGGAAACACGATGTCTCACTCCTCTTCACTCTCAACTCCAGCAAACTAAACGCACCAATCACAGCCGCGGAAATAAAAACAGGAACTTTGGTTCCAGAGATCCCAGCAGAGTGAGCCCTCCTGTCCCCAGAGAGGAGACGTGTCATTGGCTGATCATTGATTGACTGATTGATTGATCATCAGCCTGTGCTGAGCTCCTAAATGTGCGCGTGCGCAGTGTCCAGAGACAAGGTTTCACCGGAACATAAACAAACGACGGCGTGTTTACGTCACATCCGGTTAAGGAGTAGACCGCTGAGTCTCGTGCGGTCGGAGCCCGGTGAGCTCGGTGTGTTCAGGTGCACGTGGCGCCGTCAGCATGCTCAGGTTCGTCCAGGTGTGTGTCCGCCGCCAGCTGTGGAGGGGCGCTTGTTCTTCTGTCCGCCGTGTCCCCGCCGCGGCCGGAGCGGGCGGTGCCAGGACGCTGCGGGGACACGGCGTGACCCGAGACCAGAGCTGCACGGTAGACCCGGAAGTAGAGGAACCGTTCGTGTTCGTAGACCATACAGGTGAGAACTCCAGGTACCTGTCTGTTGGGGACGGGGACGGGGACGAGGGGGGGGGGGGCTGTACTCATGGCTGTGTACCTGAACCTTTTGTTTCTGAGGAACAGCGCCCTCTGGTGGCAGACCGGAAGTACAGCAGCAGTAAAACATCCATAAACAGATTTGTAGTTTCTCCTACTGGAGCTTCAGGACGCTGCTGCTGCTGTTTCCTCTGGTTCAGCAATGAAAGAAAATATTAAACCAACATATGAAGTCACGTGTTTATGCTGGATTCGATCCAAAGTCAGAGAAAAAGTGCAGATCTGTAGCAGCACAGCTTTACTTCACTCACAAATATAAATATTAAGAAAATAAATATTGTTTTCTGTGGTATTAGTGTCTGGGGAGACACAGTGGTGTGGTGGTTAGCACTGATGCCTCCCAGCCAGAAGGTTCTGGGTTCTAATCCAGGCCGACTGGTTCCTTTCTGTGTGTAGTCTGCATGTTCTCCCTGTGTCTGCGTGGGTTCTCTCCAGGTTCTCCAGCTTCCTCCCACCGTCCAAAGACATGCTGGTTAGGTTCATTGGTGATTCTAAATTGGCCGTAGGTGTGAGTGTCTCTCTGTGTTAGTCCTGTGATAGACTGGAGACCTGTCCAGGGTGGACCCCCCCTCTAGACCAGTGACAGCTGGGATAGACTGGAGACCTGTCCAGGGTGGACCCCCCCTCTAGACCAATGACAGCTGGGATAGACTGGAGACCTGTCCAGGGTGGACCCCCCCTCTAGACCAATGACAGCTGGGATAGACTGGAGACCTGTCCAGGGTGGACCCCCCCTCTAGACCAATGACAGCTGGGATAGACTGGAGACCTGTCCAGGGTGGACCCCCCCTCTAGACCAATGACAGCTGGGATAGACTGGAGACCTGTCCAGGGTGGACCCCCCCTCTAGACCAATGACAGCTGGGATAGGCTGGAGACCTGTCCAGGGTGGACCCCCCCTCTAGACCAATGACAGCTGGGATAGGCTCCAGACCCCCATGACCCTTCTCAGGACAAGAGGTTACACAAGATGAATGAATGAATGAATCATGAAGTCTGATCTGATAGAAGTGTCGTTAGTTGCGTTGTAAAAATACTTTTCTGATGGACTAGTTCCCGGCTGTAGAGGAGTCACAGGATGCAGGTGAACGTGGTCTGAATAAGGTGGGATACTCTGGTCATCCAGTACGTTTTGTTTTTATAAGCACGTAGGGAATGTTCACATCACATGACCTCTGCACCTTCACAGTGGCGCTGGCCTCCACCTGATCATCCAGTGAAGCCCAGAGGCTGATCTGTTGGTCCTGCTCTGGGTGGAGGCTCCACAGGAGTTGGTTCCGCCGGATGTTTAGTTGTTCCACTGTAGCTTAACTGTGTCCCTGGTTCCAAAATACCACCTCCACCTACACTACCCACTGTACCCAGGTACTCCAGGTGTTTTCATGTGAATCATAAGTTGTTGTTCTTGTCTCTTGGTTCAGATCCAGAGGAGGACCCCCATCAGGAGGAGAGAGACATCCTTTGTCCCCTGAGCGTGTCCTCTGTAGTTGCAGAGCCTCTCAGTCATGGTCCTGGTCCTGGTCCTGGTCCTGGGTCTCTGGCTGAGGCTCAGGCTCAGAAGCAGCTGAGGTCTCTGGAGCGTCAGCTGCAGGTGTTGCAGGACTGGAGGCCCCAGGAGGACTCATTGATCCAGTTCCGTGACATGGACTTCCCCCTGGACGAGAGCATCGTGGCTGCTCAGAAGAAGAAGAAGAAGAAGAAGAAGAAGGTAGAAGGTGAACATAAGGTCTACGGAACACCAGATGTGGACGAGCCCGTTAGTGACACTTGCTGCTCGGGCTGCGGTGCCATGCTACACTGCACCTCCACTGCTGTCCCCGGATACCTTCCCAGCGAGAAGTACAAGGTTCTGCTGCAGCAGGGTCGTCTGGGAGATGCCACCTGCCAGCGCTGCCACCTGCTGACCCACCACCACAAGGCCCTGAACCTGCAGCTACCCAAGGACCAGTACCGGGATGTGGTGCGACAGATCCAGCCCCAGAGGGCCCTGGTGCTGCTCATCGTCGACCTGCTGGACCTGCCCGAGTCCATCATCCCCGACCTGCCGGAGCTGGTGGGAACCAACAAACACATCGTCGTCCTCGGCAACAAGGTAGACCTGCTGCCAAGAGACGCGCCCAACTACCTGCAGAGAATCAAGCGGCAGCTCTCTCAGTACTGTCGGGACGCCGGCTTCGGCGCCCAGGTGACTGACATCCACCTGGTCAGCGCCAAGACTGGGTATGGCATCGAGGACCTGATCTCCAGCCTGCAGAGGTCCTGGAGGTACAGCGGAGACGTGTACCTGGTGGGCAGCGCCAACGCCGGCAAGTCCACACTCTTCAACACGCTGCTGGAGTCCGACTACTGCAAGTCCAGAGCCTCGGACCTCATCCACAAGGCCACCATCTCACCATGGCCCGGTCAGAACCAGACTCCATTAAACTGTTTCCTGTCACTCTCCCAGGGCATGATGGGAGATGGTTTAACAGCCAGGCTGCTAGTCTTATATCTGTAGTATAACCTGTGTGACATCATCAGTCACCTGAGCATTAGCTCCGCCCCTCTTAGTTTGAGGGTCTGAGGCTCAGAACGTTTGATCCTGATTTATATTCAGTCATCTTGATCAATGAATTCCTTCTAATCACTGATTGGTTTGGTGCTGTCTTCCTGTCGTGGTGTGTTCAGGGACCACTCTGAACCTGCTCAAGTTCCCCATCACCAACCCGACTCCGTCCCGGATGTTCAGACGCCAGGAGCGACTGAAGGAGGCGGCGCAGCAGACGGAGGATGAGCTGCCGCCGGACGAGCTCAAAAGGCTGCAGCACTTCAGCCGCCACGGATACCTAGTGGGTAAGGGTTGCACTTCCTCTTTGATCACATGATCACCTGACCCCCCCCCCCCCCATTCACCTGATCACCTGTCCAGGTCGTGTGGGCAGGACGTTCCGGTCTGGTGGAACCAGACGTAGTGAGATCCAGTTCGACCCGGACAGTCTGGCGTTTGGAGAACTGGAAGACGGACAGATGACGGCAGGTAAGTTGAGCTCTGATTGGATCACAGAGCTGTGATGTCATCAGCAGGAGACGGATCAATTAGACATTGCATTGATTTATCAGATGTGGAGTTTATTATTCAGTGACGACTGAACGGAGGAGGATGTAAACATGTGGACTGATTGACTGATGTGACCTTAGACCTCCCAGCTGACAGGTCGATTGATGAGCTGAGCTTCAACGAGCTGAAGAATGCTCATTGGTTGTACGACACTCCAGGAATCATGAAGGAGCAGGACGTGAGTCTCCTCCTCATCATTATCGTCACCTGTTTACCTGTCTCCATGGAGACGGGATTCTGACCTGTTCTGACCCGTCCCACAGATCCTCAACCTGCTGACCCAACAGGAAGTGATGTCAGTGGTTCCCACTCAGGCCGTGGTGCCGCGGACCGTGGTGCTGAAACCTGGAATGTGTCTGTTCGTAGGAGCGCTGGCACGGATCGACTTCCTGCAGGTTAGAACCAGTAGCACGGATCGGTGTTGCCATGGTAACCTGTCATGTTGGCATGGTGTGAATGAATGACCGTGTTAGCATCCCACTGAAGGTGTTGATCAATCTGTACTGATCAGCTGATATTTATTTATTTATTGATCAGCTGTGTTGGTCTACAGGGGGGCAGGTCCTGCTGGTTCTCAGTCATCGCCTCCAGTCGAGTCCCAGTTCACGTCACCAGCGTCGAGAAGGCTGACGGCATTTATGAGAAACATGCTGGACACGTCCTGCTGGGGGTGAGTCACCTGATGTCACCTGCTGACACAGAGGTCACCTGCTGACACAGAGGTCACCTGACCACTGACTGACTGTGGTGATGTGTTCAGGTGCCTGCAGGAGGGTCGGAGCGGATGAAGGAGTTCCCGGCGCTGGTTCCTCAGGAGTTCCGGCTGGAGGGTGGAGGCTACCTGGAGGCTGCAGCGGATGTCAAACTGTCATCTGCAGGTGAGGACACGTTACCTGAGATGGGAGGACATGGCTTTCTCTGTCTCTGAACACTGTCTCTGTTTTCAGGCTGGGTGGCGGTCACTGCTGCCAAAGGAGATGAGCTGCTGTTGAAGGTCCACAGTCCGCCAGGGGCAGGGGTCAGTGTGAGGACGCCTCCTCTGCTTCCTCACGTCGTCTCTCTGAAAGGAGAACGCATCAGGAGGTCGGCCGCCTACAAACCCATGAAGACACTTTGTCTGCAGGACGGAGGACAGAGGCTGCAGCTCAAGAAGAAGAAGAAGAAGTGAGACTGATCAGTGGAGGTTTCCATGGAGATAGTGTGTGTGATCTCAACGTGGCGATTTGTTTTGGATTGATTAATAATGTTTGTTGAGGAAACATCCCATAATAAACCTCAGAGAATGGCTAACATCTACGAGAAGATTAGAATCTAGAGGCAGTGAAACGACATGAAGCCACGAGGCTGGAGGAGGAAATAAAAAAAAATATCTGAAAACTGACGTCACGTCCATATCTCATCTTACCTGTCCACCTTTAACTTCCTGTGTTCACACCTGGACTTTAAGATGGACCCTTGTGATCTAATTATGAGGTCTGATGGCAATGAACCAAACTGGTTGATTCCAGGGAGACGGAGCAAACTTCAGGAGAACGTCTACGTTTATATATATTCACAGAACTGCTTCGAAGGCTTCATAACAACGACTCAAAACCTTTTCAGTCCTGAAATGATGATGAGTGTGAAGATAAATGAGAGCTGGGAGCAAGCGTTCTAAAAGTGATGAGGAACACTGATCTGGTCTCTAGAGTCCAGGTTAAACAGGTCCAGGTGTGAACACTGATCTGGTCTCTAGAGTCCTGGTTAAACAGGTCCAGGTGTGAACACTGATCTGGTCTCTAGAGTCCAGGTTAAACAGGTCCAGGTGTGAACACTGATCTGGTCTCCAGAGTCCTGGTTAAACAGGTCCAGGTGTGAACACTGATCTGGTGTCAGTCCACATGTGGAGTTTAACTCATTCATTCAACCACTATTAGAAATGATCACATGAATCAGTGATGTCTGTTGTAGAGGATGAAGCTTCCAGGGTTCAGGTCTAATCTGAGACAGATGTACGTTTATCCTGCTGTTCTCTTCTCTCTTTCTTCTGTCTGTACCCGGCTGGCCTTAGGCAGATGGGTCCCTCCATATGAGCTGGGTTCTGCTCGAGGTTTCTTCCTGTTAAAAGGGAGTTTTTCCTGCCACCGTTGCCTTCAGGCTGCTCTGGGGGTTTCAGGCCGGGTTTTTGTAAAGCGTCTTGAGACGATTTGTATTGTTATTGACGCTATATAAATAAAATTGAATTGAATTGAATTGAATTGAGTCTTTGTCTCTAGAATAAATCAGATCTTATCATGTGAGAGTCTTTCCATCTTGTTCCAACATCTGGATCATGTCTCCAAGTCAACCAGCAGCTGTTGATGGTTCTGATCCAGCGGTAGGTAGAGATCCATTAGAGACAGCAGCTGTGACCACATGATGGCGCTGCTGATTTACAGACACACAAACTGAGATCAGATCTGGAGTCACATTTAAACTGTTTAAGGACGAAAATGTACAGATTCATAGAATTTAAAGCCATAAAGATTGTGTGTAATGAGGATTTGATATTTATTATTTATTATATGTGAAGAACTGAACCTGATGATCTAACTTTTAAACACTTTAAATCACTATTAATATAAAAATAACTTTCATCAGAACCAGAGACAACAATCAGTAAAAGTTACTTAACTGTTTATTTATAAATAATCTACTTATTCATTTATTCTCGTCTGGTTCTGCTTTGATAGTTTTACATTCATTTAAAATAATTATAGATTATATTGATCTAAATGTCTTTCTACGTTTCTTATGAATAAAAAGTCAAAGAAATTAATCAGAGAGCTCTTCATGTTTGAATGACTTTATTTAAAAAGAAACAGTGAAACAGAGTGAAGCAGACGAAAAGAACAGCGCCCTCTACCTGTAGACGACCCTCTACCTGCAGACGGACCAACTACGACCCCTCTACCTGCAGACGACCCCTCTACCTGCAGGCGACCCTCTACCTGTAGACGGACCAACTACGACCCCTCTACCTGTAGACGACCCTCTACCTGCAGACGGACCAACTACGACCCCTCTACCTGCAGACGACCCCTCTACCTGCAGGCGACCCCTCTACCTGCAGGCGACCCTCTACCTGTAGACGGACCAACTACGACCCCTCTACCTGCAGACGACCCCTCTACCTGCAGACGGACCAACTACGACCCCTCTACCTGCAGACGACCCCTCTACCTGCAGGCGACCCCTCTACCTGCAGGCGACCCTCTACCTGTAGACGGACCAACTACGACCCCTCTACCTGCAGACGGACCAACTACGACCCCTCTACCTGCAGACGACCCCTCTACCTGCAGGCGACCCTCTACCTGTAGACGGACCAACTACGACCCCTCTACCTGTAGACGACCCCTCTACCTGCAGGCGACCCTCTACCTGTAGACGGACCAACTACGACCCCTCTACCTGTAGACGGACCAACTACGACCCCTCTACCTGTAGACGGACCAACTACGACCCCTCTACCTGCAGGCGACCCTCTACCTGTGGACGGACCAACTACGAAACCTCTACCTGTAGACGACCCTCTACCTGTAGACGGACCAACTACGACCCCTCTACATGTAGACGGACCAACTACGACCCCTCTACCTGTAGACGGACCAACTACGACCCCTCTACCTGCAGACGGACCAACTACGACCCCTCTACCTGCAGACGGACCAACTACGACCCCTCTACCTGCAGACGACCCCTCTACCTGCAGACGGACCAACTACGACCCCTCTACCTGCAGACGGACCAACTACGACCCCTCTACCTGTAGACGACCCTCTACCTGCAGACGGACCAACTACGACCCCTCTACCTGCAGACGGACCAACTACGACCCCTCTACCTGCAGACGACCCCTCTACCTGCAGACGGACCAACTACGACCCCTCTACCTGCAGACGGACCAACTACGACCCCTCTACCTGTAGACGACCCTCTACCTGCAGACGGACCAACTACGACCCCTCTACCTGCAGACGGACCAACTACGACCCCTCTACCTGCAGACGGACCAACTACGACCCCTCTACCTGTAGACGACCCTCTACCTGCAGACGGACCAACTACGACCCCTCTACCTGCAGACGACCCTCTACCTGCAGACGGACCAACTACGACCCCTCTACCTGCAGACGATCCTCTACCTGCAGGCGACCCCTCTACCTGCAGGCGGACCCTCTACCTGTAGACGGACCCTCTACCTGTAGACGGACCCTCTACCTGTAGACGGACCCTCTACCTGCAGACCACCCCTCTACCTGCAGGCGACCCTCTACCTGCAGGCGACCCCTCTACCTGCAGACCACCCCTCTACCTGTAGACCACCCCTCTACCTGCAGGCGACCCTCTACCTGCAGGCGGTGAGCCGCCATCTTTTCTTCTTCTCTGGCTGAATTAGTGTTGTTACAACAGAGGCGATGAGACGCTGAACATAATCTGGTTCAATTTTATTTACAGACACAAATTGATCATCTATCGACAGGTCAGTCAGCGTCAGGGGTCAGGGTGGTTACCATGGTGACCGAGCCAGTCAGAGTTACCTTGTGACCAACAACATAAAAGACAAACAGCTGATTGTCAAAGCCACTAAGACAGAAACTGATCATAATCAATAACAATACTAATCAATACTAATCAATACTAACCAATAGAGAAGCAGCAGTCTGTGACAGTATAAAATGAGACCATGCAGGTTAACTGATATAGTTCAGGTGTGTTTACAGACGGGTCCGAGCCGAGCTGAGCAGGGCTGAGCCGGGCCGGGCTGAGCTGGGCCGGGCCGAGGCGGGCCCAGGACTCCAGAACCAGGTGAGTGTTGAGGTTTAAACCGTTGAATATGTGGTGGTGGAGGCCATTAAAGGGAAAGTGACAGCGTGCAACAACAACAGAAGAAGAAGATTCTACGATATTGGACCCAAGCGTTCATGTGACCGTGGTGAGGTGTATCTACAGATGTGTTGTCATGGAAGCGTCTGCTCACTGTGGCGCCGTGGCGGCCGTGTCCATATAGTAGACGTTGACCAGGTGGCGGTTCAAGTGGCGCCGGTACTCCATCTCCAGGGGGAATGTGCGGTCGCAGAAGATGCACATGTGGCTCTTCAGCTCCGTCGGTGTTGGGATCTCGTCGGTCGGCGTCTCCGGGTCGTTGGCCGACTTACCCGAGCCAGCGCCATTGAGGCCCGAGTCGTCGCTGCCCTCGGAGGCGCTGTCGCTGATGTCACTTCCCCCCTCATGGCTGCTGTGGATGCCCTCGTCGTCCTCTGGGTCGGCCGCTTTGCTTCGCTGGGCAGGAAGCAGCAAAGGAGATGTGGGTTTGAGGAAGGTCGGTGTGGGACAGTCCTCTCCTGAGGCCTCAGGTTCTGGTTCTGTTGGACTCGTCTCTTCTGTGGATGGCTTCGTCTGTGAAGGACTCTCTTCTGCCAGGTTGGTGCTGGATGCTTGAGTTGTGTCCATGTGAGGAGAAGGTTCTGGCGTCTCTGTGGTGTTCTGTGAGGTCACCTCATCTGTCTGTTTCTTGTTGGACTTCCTGGTCTTGTTCTGTTTCCCAGGTGCCGCCCGATTGGGTTTCTCTGCTGCTGGACCAGAGTTCTTTGACTTGTTGGCATCAGCAACTTTCAGGCGCCGGGTCTTGGACGGAGTCTCAGACTTGTTGGAAAGATCCAGAGCCTCCACCGCTTTCCTCTTCGCTGCCTTGACCACCTTCTCCTTCTGGCTTCTCTCCAGACCGTCTGGTTTTTCTGGAGCTTCTTCCAAGGTTTCGGTACTTTTCTCTGACCTCTTTGATCCGGACTTCCTGGGCTTGCTGAGGTTCTTGCTGAGGTTCTTCTGATGTTCTTTCTCCCTTGGTTCCTCTTTGTCATCTTTCTGTCTGGCTGGTCTTACTTCCTCTGGACTCTGTTCAGGTTTCTCTGCCTCTCTTTGGACTTTCTGCGGTTTGGGTTCTTCTGCTTGGTTCTGGATGGCTACTTTCTTGGTTCTTCTCTTGACAGAAGCGGTGTCTTTGACAGGAGGACTCTCTGCAAGACTCTCGTTGACCTTCTCCACCTTCTTCTGCCTCGTCTGGACCTTTTTCTCTGGCTCCACTTTGTCCTTAGTCTTTGGAATTTTCTCAGAAGTGACGGTTGATCTCTTCTGTGGTTTGTCAGGCGTCTGGGTCTGGACCGGTTGGGCTGTACTGGGCCTGCCGTTCTTTCTCATTGACAGATTGATGGGGCTGGAGTCCTCGTCCCCCTCATCCCCCTCGTCCGCGTCCTCCTCGATGCTGGACGAACTGTCAAACTTGTTTGCTGTGGAGGTTTCCTCTGGGCCGTCAGAGCCAGGTTTCTTGAGGCGCAGCTTGACCCGGGACACATCTAGGGGCACATTGCAGCCCGAGTGCCTGGACTTGATGTGGTACTGCAGGTTGCACTTCTTGGAGGCGGCATACTTGCAGAGTGGACAGAGGAACTGTCGAGGGTTGAGGTGCAGCTCCACGTGTTTCTTGAAGTTGCTGCGGTCAGCCGTCTTGTATTCGCAGTAGGGGCAGGACAAAGGCTTAGGCCCGTTGTGGACCTGCCGGGCGTGACGGGTCACCTCGTGCTGGTTGGCTGCCAGGTAGGTACAGCTCTCACACTTAAAAGGACGCTCACCTGCACAGAGAGAACAGGTGATGTTAGACTTGTGGACAGATGGGGTCGTAAAAATTCATGCAGGAGTTTATGGGATCACAGCAGATACACCTGAAGGTCTGTTTACACCTGGCTCCAAGATTAATCCGATTACACCTGACCTCACACCTGACAGGAAGGAGAAGTGTGCGCTGTTAGTGAGAGAGACTTTATAGCTTGTTCTAAACCATGGATCAGCTGTAGACGGTGATCCATGGTTCTGTCCTGTTTGTCCTACTGGCCACACGATGGGGTTCGTTATTAACATCTCGACAAACTGAGATCAGATCTGGAGATGAATTTAAACAACCAGGTGTGAACAGGTCTCAGGTGTTTTCAGACTCATCTGCTTCAATGTGAAGAGAGACAACAACAACAACAACAGCAGCAGGAGGTTCAGCTGTTGGTTACCGTGTTCATCCATCGACGGCTTCAGTGAGAGCAGCACAAACAGAAATGATCAGAGTGAGTCAGACAATCTAAAGAATAACACTGATTCCTGACACCTGCCCCACTGCTCCATCTGAGCAGCCTGCTGCTGGCTAACATGGCTAACTTGGCTAACACGGCTAACACAGCTAACACGGCTAATACGGCTAACACGGCTAACACGGCTAACACAGCTAATACGGCTAACACGGCTAACACGGCTAACACAACTAACACGGCTAACACAACTAACACGGCTAACACAGCTAACATTGCCAACACGGCTAACACAGCTAACATTGCTAACACAACTAATACAGCTAACACGGCTAACACAGCTAACACGGCTAACACGGCTAATACGGCTAATACGGCTAACACAGCTAACACGGCTAACACAGCTAACACGGCTAACAGGGCTAACAGGGCTAACACAACTAATACGGCTAACACAACTAACACGGCTAATACGGCTAACACGGCTAACGCGGCTAACACAACTAACACGGCTAACACAGCTAACATTGCCAACACGGCTAACACAGCTAACATTGCTAACACAACTAATACAGCTAACACGGCTAAAACAGCTAACACAACTAACACGGCTAACGCGGCTAACACAACTAACACGGCTAACACAACTAACACGGCTAACACAGCTAATACAGCTAACACTGCTAACACTGCTAACACAGCTAACACAACTAATACAGCTAACACTGCTAACACAACTAATACAGCTAACACTGCTAACACTGCTAACACAACTAATACGGCTAACACTGCTAACACAGCTAACACTGCTAACACAACTAATACAGCTAACACTGCTAACACAACTAATACAGCTAACACTGCTAACACGGCTAACACAGCTAACACAGGTAACACAGGTAACACAACTCTAAGTCCAGCTGGACACTGACCTGAGTGAGTCCTCATGTGACGGGTCAGGTGAGTCTTCTGGGAGCTGGAGTAGTCACAGTAGAGACATTGGAAGGGACGGACACCTGTCCAACAGAGACAGTTCATCTTTAGACAGGTAGAGACTGATCAGGACAGGGGACAGAGACAATGATAGAGACAATGAGGACACCTGTGTGTCTCACCTGTGTGCGTCCTGATGTGCTGGATGTAGTTGCTCTTGCGGTCAGAGAAGTAGGAACACTGGCTGCAGGTGTGCAGTTTACTGGGGAAGTGGTTCCTCAGGTGTTTCCTCCAGTGATACTGACTCACTGTGGTGTAGGGACACAGCGTGCACTTGAACACCCTGTAGACAGGAAGCAGACCAAGAGCTCATTAATATTAATTAAGACAGGAAGCAGACCAAGAGCTCATTAACATTAATTAAGACAGGAAGCAGACCAAGATCTCATTAATATTAATTAAGACAGGAAGCAGACCAAGAGCTCATTAATATTAATTAAGACAGGAAGCAGACCAAAAGCTCATTAATATTAATAAAGACAGGAAGCAGACCAAGATCTCATTAATCTATCTAATAAAGACAGGAAGCAGACCAAGATCTCATTAATATTAATTTAGACAGGAAGCAGACCAAGAGCTCATTAATATTAATTAAGACAGGAAGCAGACCAAGAGCTCATTAATATTAATTAAGACAGGAAGCAGACCAAAAGCTCATTAATATTAATAAAGACAGGAAGCAGACCAAGATCTCATTAATCTATCTAATAAAGACAGGAAGCAGACCAAGAGCTCATTAATATTAATAAAGACAGGAAGCAGACCAAGAGCTCATTAATATTAATAAAGACAGGAAGCAGACCAAGAGCTCATTAATATTAATTAAGACAGGAAGCAGACCAAAAGCTCATTAATATTAATTTAGACAGGAAGCAGACCAAGAGCTCATTAATATTAATTAAGACAGGAAGCAGACCAAAAGCTCATTAATATTAATAAAGACAGGAAGCAGACCAAGAGCTCATTAATCTATCTAATAAAGACAGGAAGCAGACCAAGAGCTCATTAATATTAATAAAGACAGGAAGCAGACCAAGAGCTCATTAATATTAATAAAGACAGGAAGCAGACCAAGAGCTCATTAATATTAATTTAGACAGGAAGCAGACCAAGAGCTCATTAATATTAATTAAGACAGGAAGCAGACCAAGAGCTCATTAACATTAATTAAGACAGGAAGCAGACCAAGAGCTCATTAATATTAATTAAGACAGGAAGGAGACCAAAAGCTCATTAATATTAATAAAGACAGGAAGCAGACCAAGATCTCATTAATATTAATTAAGACAGGAAGCAGACCAAGAGCTCATTAATATTAATTAAGACAGGAAGCAGACCAAAAGCTCATTAATATTAATAAAGACAGGAAGCAGACCAAGATCTCATTAATCTATCTAATAAAGACAGGAAGCAGACCAAGAGCTCATTAATATTAATTAAGACAGGAAGCAGACCAAGAGCTCATTAATATTAATTAAGACAGGAAGCAGACCAAAAGCTCATTAACATTAATTAAGACAGGAAGCAGACCAAGAGCTCATTAACATTAATTTAGACAGGAAGCAGACCAAGAGCTCATTAATATTAATTTAGACAGGAAGCAGACCAAGAGCTCATTAACATTAATTAAGACAGGAAGCGGACCAAGAGCTCATTGATATTAATAAAGACAGGAAGCAGACCAAGATCTCATTAATATTAATAAAGACAGGAAGCAGACCAAGAGCTCATTGATATTAATAAAGACAGGAAGCAGACCAAGAGCTCATTAATATTAATTTAGACAGGAAGCAGACCAAGAGCTCATTAATATTAATTAAGACAGGAAGCAGACCAAGAGCTCATTGATATTAATAAAGACAGGAAGCAGACCAAGAGCTCATTGATATTAATTAAGACAGGAAGCAGACCAAAAGCTCATTGATATTAATAAAGACAGGAAGCAGACCAAGAGCTCATTGATATTAATAAAGACAGGAAGCAGACCAAGAGCTCATTAATATTAATAAAGACAGGAAGCAGACCAAAAGCTCATTGATATTAATAAAGACAGGAAGCAGACCAAGAGCTCATTAATATTAATAAAGACAGGAAGCAGACCAAAAGCTCATTAATATTAATAAAGACAGGAAGCAGACCAAGAGCTCATTAATATTAATAAAGACAGGAAGCAGACCAAAAGCTCATTAATATTAATAAAGACAGGAAGCAGACCAAGAGCTCATTGATATTAATTAAGACAGGAAGCAGACCAAGATCTCATTAACCTATCTAATAAAGACAGGAAGCAGACCAAGAGCTCATTAATATTAATAAAGACAGGAAGCAGACCAAGAGCTCATTAACCTATCTAATAAAGACAGGAAGCAGACCAAGAGCTCATTAATATTAATAAAGACAGGAAGCAGACCAAGAGCTCATTAATATTAATAAAGACAGGAAGCAGACCAAAAGCTCATTAATATTAATAAAGACAGGAAGCAGACCAAGAGCTCATTGATATTAATAAAGACAGGAAGCAGACCAAGATCTCATTAATATTAATTAAGACAGGAAGCAGACCAAAAGCTCATTGATATTAATAAAGACAGGAAGCAGACCAAGAGCTCATTGATATTAATAAAGACAGGAAGCAGACCAAGAGCTCATTAATATTAATAAAGACAGGAAGCAGACCAAAAGCTCATTGATATTAATAAAGACAGGAAGCAGACCAAGAGCTCATTAATATTAATAAAGACAGGAAGCAGACCAAAAGCTCATTAATATTAATAAAGACAGGAAGCAGACCAAGAGCTCATTAATATTAATAAAGACAGGAAGCAGACCAAAAGCTCATTAATATTAATAAAGACAGGAAGCAGACCAAGAGCTCATTGATATTAATTAAGACAGGAAGCAGACCAAGATCTCATTAACCTATCTAATAAAGACAGGAAGCAGACCAAGAGCTCATTAATATTAATAAAGACAGGAAGCAGACCAAGATCTCATTAACCTATCTAATAAAGACAGGAAGCAGACCAAGAGCTCATTAATATTAATAAAGACAGGAAGCAGACCAAGAGCTCATTAATATTAATAAAGACAGGAAGCAGACCAAAAGCTCATTAATATTAATAAAGACAGGAAGCAGACCAAGAGCTCATTGATATTAATAAAGACAGGAAGCAGACCAAGATCTCATTAATATTAATTAAGACAGGAAGCAGACCAAGAGCTCATTAATCTATCTAATAAAGACAGGAAGCAGACCAAGAGCTCATTAATATTAATAAAGACAGGAAGCAGACCAAGAGCTCATCTCATTGTCACTCTTCTTCTCTGAGTTCAGGTTAAGTGGAATCAGACTAAGTAAGGACCTCCAGACGTCCGTCTCCCAGCAACACATTTCAGCTCCTTCTGGGGGACCCAGACAGGATATATAATCCCTCTACCGAGTTCCCTCTACTGAGCCCCCCAGGATGTCCGAGCTCCTCCCCCCCCTCTAGGACCGAGCCCAGCCACCCTCTGGAGGAACCTCATTTCAGCCTCTTGTAACTGTGATGCCATCCTTTTGGTTCATGACCATAGATGAGGGTTGGAACAAAGATTGACTGGTAAATTGAAAATCTGTCCATTTTACCATCACTCACCAACAGCACCCCGAGAAACTTGCACTCACTCACTTGGGGCAGGAACTCACCACCAACCCGGAGGAAACAATCCTGGACACCTCAAGCTGAGTCCCGTCTGGCCTCCCTGTAACTGTGAGTCCCGCCTGGCCTCCCTGTAACTGTGAGTCCCGTCTGGCCTCCCTGTAACTGTGAGTCCCGCCTGGCCTCCCTGTAACTGTGAGTCCCGCCTGGCCTCCCTGTAACTATGAGTCCCGCCTGGCCTCCTGTAACTATGAGTCCCGTCTGGCCTCCTGTAACTGTGAGTCCCGACTGGCCTCCCTGTAACTGTGAGTCCCGTCTGGCCTCCTGTAACTGAGAGTCCCGTCTGGCCTCTCTGTAACTGTGAGTCCCGTCTGGCCTCCTGTAACTGAGAGTCCCGTCTGGCCTCCCTGTAACTGAGAGTCCCGTCTGGCCTCCTGTAACTGAGAGTCCCGTCTGGCCTCTCTGTAACCGTGAGTCCCGCCTGGCCTCCTGTAACTGAGAGTCCCGTCTGGCCTCCTGTAACTGAGAGTCCCGCCTGGCCTCCTGTAACTATGAGTCCCGTCTGGCCTCCCTGTAACTATGAGTCCCGCCTGGCCTCCCTGTAACTATGAGTCCCGCCTGGCCTCCCTGTAACTGAGAGTCCCGCCTGGCCTCCCTGTAACTGTGAGTCCCGCCTGGCCTCCCTGTAACTGTGAGTCCCGTCTGGCCTCCCTGTAACTGTGAGTCCCGCCTGGCCTCCCTGTAACTGAGAGTCCCGCCTGGCCTCCTGTAACTGTGAGTCCCGCCTGGCCTCCTGTAACTGTGAGTCCCGTCTGGCCTCCTGTAACTGTGAGTCCCGCCTGGCCTCCTGTAACTGAGAGTCCCGTCTGGCCTCCTGTAACTGTGAGTCCCGTCTGGCCTCCCTGTAACTGAGAGTCCCGTCTGGCCTCCCTGTAACTGTGAGTCCCGTCTGGCCTCCTGTAACTGTGAGTCCCGTCTGGCCTCCTGTAACTGAGACTCCCGTCTGGCCTCCTGTAACTGAGAGTCCCGTCTGGCCTCCCTGTGACTGAGAGTCCCGTCTGGCCTCCCTGTAACTGTGAGTCCCGTCTGGCCTCCTGTAACTGAGAGTCCCGTCTGGCCTCCTGTAACTGTGAGTCCTGCCTGGCCTCCTGTAACTGTGAGTCCCCTGGGCCAACCAGGCCCTAAAGGACTTGTGCTTCAGTTTGACATCTTCCCTCATCACCAGCGGGTTTGAAGGTTGCTGCAGCGGCAGGCACAGATCCCACCAACTTCTTTTGCAATGGCCCACTTGGATTCCATGTCCCCAGGATGCTTGAGAAGCTCTTCCAGAGGTGGGAGTTGAAGATTCCCCAACAGGGGCCTCCACCAGTCATTCCCAGTTCACCCTCAATATGTGTTTGGGTTTACCAGATCTGACCACCAGCCTCTATCGTCGATCTTTGGCCTAAGGTGCTGTGGTACCAAGTCCACTTATGAGTTACCTATGGTGTTTGTTATGGACAGTCCATGACCAGCACAGAACACCACTCAGGTTCAGATCAGGCAGTCCGTTCCTCCACATGAAGAACTGTGGGGTCCCCAGATGGAGCCCCTTCCAGGACCACCCCCAGGGCCTCCAAGAAGGCCGGACACTCCAAACTGCTGTTCGGTGTTTATGCACAGACAACAGTCAGCGACTTGTAATCACATGGAGGCGCCCGATTGTAGAGTTGTGAGTATCCCCACGCCCCCCCCCCCGGCACCTCCCACCCAGGGCAGCTCCAGAAACGTAAAGGTTACAGCCAAGTGAAGGAAGATGCTCATTAATTAGATGCAGCTTTTACCTGTGAGACAGGTGAGACAGATGAGACAGGTGTGGCCCAGTTACCTGTGGTCCTCGCCCTCCTTGCTGTGGTGCTTTAGGTGAGCGATGTAGTGGTCGTAGCGGTTGGTGTTGTAGCCGCAGCGCTCACACCTGATCAGCCCTTTGACGTCACCTGCGGCCGCCTCTCCGCCGCTGTCCGGCTCTGCCCCTAGTGGCGTCAGGGCATCAGGAGTCTCCGCCTCCTTGGCCCTGGTCTTGCTGCGGCCCTCCACCCTGTTCACCACCATCATCTTGCTGACGCTGTGTGTGCTGAGGTGCTGGACGAACTCCTCCTCGTTCTGAGCCTGAAAGTGACACGGCTTACAGTGGAACGGCTTCTTCTTCTTGGCGCCGTCCGCCGCTGCTGCAGGGGCGTCTTTGCGTTGCCTCTGCTGAGGCGTCTTTTCGGTGGGGGGGGGGCCCGGCTGAGGCCGGCGCCGCAGGTCTTCTGCTTTCTCTCTCTCATCGCTCTCCCCCGCCTTGTTTCCCACCGCCATGTCTGGCCCCATGCTGGGGCCCGGAGACTCGGGGTACTCGATGATGCAGACCTCTCTGTGGTTCTGGTTGTCGTAGCTGTACCTGTTGGACACACAGGTGAGTCACTGCCATCAGCTCTTTACTTAAAACACAGTTAGGACCAAGAAGCTCCAGGTGTAAAACCAACAAACTAAATCCTAAACCATCTCCTGACCTGATGATGCTCTCGTCCTCGCTGTCCGAGTAGCTGCTTCCCACCGTCTTCAGCTCCATCATCTCCTTCTCATCGGCCACGCTGCCGTCAGCGCCGCCGCTCTCCGCCGCCGTCACCGCCGCCACGTTGGCCAGCATCACCAGCTGAGGGGGGGGTAGCGTACTCCTGGACACGTCGCTGAGACTCTGTCCATCCTCCATCATGGAAACGCCCACAGGAAACATCTCCACCGAGAACAAGGTCTGAGCAGCCATGATGACTTCAGAGCTGATCAGTCTGAGGATCAATGACAAAATAAATACACATCATCAAAACTAAGATGGGCTGAACCAATCAATAACTGAGTCAGCGACCCCTGGAGTCTGTGAACATTTCAAGAAGAACCTGATCAATCAACCAATCAATCAATCAACCAACCAATCAATCAATTCACCAATCAATTCGCCAATCAATTCGCCAATCATCAATCAACCAATCATCAATCAACCATCAACCAATCAACCAGCCAATCAATTCATCAATCAATCAATCAATCAATCACGTGCTGGTCTTTACAGTGAAAACTAACTGATTATCGAAGTGATCGATGAGGAGCTTCCTCCTGAACTCTCTCAATAAAACGGCCTCAACGACTGTCGGCCATTTTGAAACAGCACCACCGCTGTGTCGACAGCGACACCCGTTCAGAAGTCCACCTGGAAGACTCCAACTTTAACTCAAACTCTAACTCCACACGGAATGAACCTCACAGCAGCTCCCGTCTGATGACAGGATGAAAGGTTCATGGCATCAGAAGGAAACGGAGGTTTAAAGAAGTCAGATGTTAATTTAGTTCAACTGGAACCGGGAGGAAAGAAAACTTTAACCTCAACATGTGTTCAAACTACATCTGGAGAGACGGATTAAAAAAGTTAATAAGCAGCGTTAATGGATTCCGTTAAAACAACGTGTTAGTGCGAATGAAGTTTTAAATGAAAGACTTTATGTTTAAGTTTTAACCTAAACACTGTGTGTCTCGGTTAAAGGTCGTGCTGGACTCAGTCTGATTTTCAGCGACCATTTTCCGACAAACTCCGTCAACTTTGCGGAAGTCGAATCAAAGAGCGACATTTTGGTGTTGGAGGCTGGAGTCTGAGTAAAGTGTCTCTGCGGGTTTTCTGGAGGCGTTGGCCGGTGAGGCTGGAGTTGTCGGCGGCCTCAGAGCTCCGTGGAGCGGGCAGAGAGTCGGAGTGTTAGCCATGGTCCTGATCAGCCCCGGACAGCGCCTTCTTCTCCGCCTCACCGCCTCCATTTTACAACCGATCAACTTTCTGCCGCTGCGCTGCGACTAAAACTCGCTCAACTCGGCGTGAAACAGCTGAAAACATCCGCTCACTCACTCACCGAGTCCCCGGCTACAACTTCACTGAGATCCGCAACTCTTTCTTCCAGATTTAAACTTTTTCCTTCGACGAACGGACAACACACAAAAGTCCACAGAAGTTTCCGCACATTCCTCCACAGCGACGCACGGCAGTGACGTCAGCACGTCGCCTTCTGAGCTGGAGGAACCAGAGACACATGTACATGTACTGGTCAAATAAAGTCCTCTAGCTTTGATTACAGCTCATTCTCTGTATCAGTGTTTCATTAATCTTCTCTCATGTCACCAGATTTATTTCCGTCCAGTGTTTCATTCATGTTTCACTAAGATCTTGTGTTGATGATAGAGAGTCTGACTAAAGTCTTCTCCAGCGCTATGGAAGAACGGTGACTTTAAAAGTTGGCATCCAAAAAAAAACAAAACCAGTTCTGAAAAATCAAACATTGGCCTTGAAACATTTGTACTGAAAACAGTTGTATTGGCACTGAAACAAGAAACTAATTAAAATAATTAAAATCTAAAAATCTTATTATTTTATTTTTTGTATTTTTCAATGACAATCTTCAGATTTTATTCTTCATGTCAGTTTTTTTTCGTTGTCACTGATTTTCAGTTTCAACTTTCTGTCACAGTTTTGGCGTCGAGAGGGCGGGGTCTGAGGGGGCGGGGTCTGAGGGGAGGGGTCTGAGGGGAGGGGCTAGTAGAGCGTGGTTTGCATATCATTTGCATATCAGCATACTGAAGAAGTAGGCTACGTCTCTTTTCCAGAACCCGCCGTCTGCTCGGAAGCCTCTGGCATGGTGGCCTTACTAAAATGTCCTGTTCACAGGGAACTTCCAAACAGCAAGTAAATCTGTTTTTTTTCTCTCTGCTCCGCTGGAACATTTTTATCGTCACCAGAAGCAAATTCGCAACTACTTGCGTTGAAGCTGAGCTAGCGGCTCAAAGATGAGCGCTGTGTGGTGTGTGTGGGGTGCTGGGGATGTCCTGCTGTTTATCATGTCAGTGTTAATGTTCCAGGCTGTTACTGTTAGCTGCTCTGGTGATGTATTATTTACCGCCAGGCCGGTGACACATGACGTTAATTTAGTTTTATTTTTGATTCCTGCATTAACCACAGGTTAAGTTAGCCAACACGGCTAATGGTTCCAGCAGACCTCTACAAAAACAACATAACGGCCGTTAAAAGTTAACCAACCAGGTCGCATGTGAATAAACATGTAAATAGCAGAAACA
This sequence comes from Chelon labrosus, assembly GCF_963514085.1. Classification (NCBI taxonomy): domain Eukaryota; kingdom Metazoa; phylum Chordata; class Actinopteri; order Mugiliformes; family Mugilidae; genus Chelon; species Chelon labrosus. The sequence goes on from NC_140358.1 coordinate 30,514,395, forward strand.
GATTTACTTGCTGTTTGGAAGTTCCCGGTGAACAGACCCCTCCCCTCAGACCCCGCCCCCTCAGACCCCGCCCTCTCGACGCCAAAACTGTGACAGAAAGTTGAAACTGAAAATCAGTGACAACGAAAAAAAAACTGACATGAAGAAAAAAATCTGAAGATTGTCATTGAAAAATACAAAAAAAAAATATAAGATTTTCAGATTTTAATTATTTTAATTAGTTTCTTGTTTCAGTACTGGTTTGGTTTTCTATGCCAATTTTTTTTTTTGGATGCCAAATTTTAAAGTCCCCGTTCTGGCTCCGTACAGCACATCCCAAAGATTCTCAATGAGGTTAAGGTCTGGACTCTGTGGTGGACAATCCATGTGTGGAAATGATGTCTCATGCTCCCTGAACCACTCTTTCACAATCTGAGCCCCATGAATCCTGGCATTGTCATTGTTAACTATACACACACACACACACACACACACACACACACACACACGCGCGCGCATATATGTGTACTATACAAACATTGCGCTTTATTGACACGTCTGCATACTGTAACTGTGTGTATATATCCACTGGGCTAAAAGAAGACAAAGAGAACCCAATCAAACACCTGGAACATAAACATTAGACTAAAGTGAGCCAATATTACATATCAGTTCCTCCTTGTCTCCAGTATCTGCTGTGACCTCCTTGTCACTAAATGTTTCTGGTAACTGCTGATCAGTGGTCTACAGCAGCTTGGAGGAATTTTAGCCCATTCCTCAGAACAGAACCACTTCAGTTCTGAGATGTTGGTGGGTTTCCTCACATCAACTGCTTGCTTCAGGTCCTTCCACAACATTTCTATTGGATTAAGGTCAGGACTTTGACTTGGCCGTTCCTAAACATTCATCTTGTTCTTCTTTAACCGTTCTTCTGTAGAACCACTTGTGTTCTTGGTTCTCGTTGTCTTGCTGCATGACTCAGTTTCTCTTCACATTCAGCTCATGGACAGATGTCCTGACATTTTCTTTTAGGGTTCACTGGTAGAATTCAGAAATCATTGGTCCATCAATGATGACAAGCCGTCCTGGTCCAGATGCAGCAGAACAGGCCCAAACCAGGACATTAGCGCCCCCATGTTTGATGGAGGGATGAGGTTCTGATGCTGGAATGATGCAGTGTTGGTTCATCTCCAAACATGACGCCTGTCATCTAAACCAAACCACACCTCTGAACACATGGACTCTGATTGGACCTTGAAGTTAACTTGGAATCCTAGAGGTGCACCTCTCTGATACGTAAGGAAGCAGGACTGTATAATATATATCTTTATTGTAGTCTATGGTAACAGAAAGGGTCACGGTGATATATTAAATTTTATGGAATACTGGATAAACTCATAACATTTCTCATAGAGACGAGTTATAGACAGAGGATCTGTGTTGAAAAGCAAAATAGTTCAAAAACAGCAACAGACAAAATGTTTGACATAGATTCAACATATATATAAGAAATAAATAAGAAACAACAATAAATAAGGACAAACTATAACAATAATAAAGAAATAAATCATCAAGAGAGGAAAATAGATGAAAGAATAAATGTTAATAATGTTAATGTTGGGATGTTAATAAATGTTAATAAATGAAGATGCTGGTGGTTGTACTTCCATCTCATCACCACCAGGAGGCGCCTTCTTTCTGCTTATAAACTGATCACGTGTCAAAACTCAGCTTTTATTTATTTGTCTGTGTCCCGTCATTAGAATCTTAACTTTTAGTCTCAGAGGACATTTAATTCTTTGTCTCACCTTTGTCCCACTCCTGTCTGAGCTCCCTCACCTGTTCGTGACAAAGACATCAAACACCTGAGCATTAAAACCATGCGACCATTTTATTTTATGTTATTTTATTTCATTTCATTTTATTTCATTTCATTCTATTATCAGCAGTGATCCAGTCCAGATGTGATTCTGATGAAGCACTCGTAGTAATAACAGTGATTGTGTAACCGCTGGTTTTATTTTGAAAGGTCCATCCGGAAGTGGTGGATGTTTCCGGTGACAGTTTGAAGCCTCGACAGTAAACTTTCTCTCCACAGGCGGACTTCAGCGGGACTTCAGCGGACTTCAGCGGGGCTTCCGACCTCTTCCACCCCGTTTAAACTCTTCAAACTCCCCGTTAAACTTCTCCGGTGAACCGTCCAGAGCTGCGGGACGTCCGGTGGTTTCCGTTTGCGGAGTTCCTGCCAACTTTGTACCGCTTCTTAAAAGCTGGAGCGAAGCTACCAGCGAAGCTAACTCCGCTAGCCCACTCCCCCGGAGCCTGCGCTCACATCCTCGGCTTGTTTCCGGAAGCTGCTCGGGTCAAGTTGACCGACTCTCTGCGGTAAGAACTTTGAAAGCTTGCGGGTAACTTGAGGGACATGGAGCCTGGAAGCAGCTAACAGTCAGCGGGGACCGGAGGACTCTCTCACTTCATCTTCCGCCGCCCTCCTCGCCACGTCTGCGGGGTTTTTCGCAGCATCTCCCCGGTGGTTCGGCCAGGATGCCCGCAGACGTGAACTTCAGCCTCCTCCAGCGGACCTGTAAGCTGGTGGTGCTGCTCTGCCTCCTACACATCTCCGTCACCGTCGTCTTCTACGTCCGCTCCCTGGACATCCGGTTCGCTTATGTCCAGAACCAGAAGACTCACGTTAATGGCACGCAGTCAAACCGGGTCAGGAACCCCGGCATCACCTCCCGAACCGAACCGAAGGAGGAGCTGAGAGAGGGGCCCAAACCTCCGCAGGAGAAGCCATCGGATCCGGTCAAGAAGCTGGAGCAATGTCCCGAGACGTCCCCGCTGCTCGGTGAGTACCGACCGGAACCGGAACCACAGGGTCCTGGGGCCCAGTCAGTGTCTGGTCGATCAGCTGATCAACAGACGAGACTGTCCAGTGTGTATTGTTTAGTTGTCAGAGTTCCGTGATGTCCCTGAAGTGGTCCAGGTTGTGTCAGTGAGGCGTTTAGGGACATGAGTGTTCTCTGGAAATGTGAGTGATCACAGGTCTGGAGGGGTGACCTCGATCAGCTGATCAATCAATCGATCAGCTGATCAATCAATCAATCAGCTGATCAATCAATCAATCAATCAGCTGATCAATCAATCAATCAGCTGATCAATCAATCGATCAATCAGCTGTCTCCTGTCTCCAGAATACAATCTGTGTTTCCAGATGTGATGTATGTGGACCAATCAGAGCCTCAGGATGATGCCCCTCCCCTTCTGCCCCCTCCTCTGTGTTCTGGTTCTCTTCTGGTCTGTGACCGGGTCAGGCTGCTTCTCACTAGGTCTCAGTTCTTCATGTTTGTTGTTCTGAAGGTTTCTGTTTCCTCAGCTGTGACCCAGAACCCTTCAGAGTGCTAATCAGAGTAATCAGAGTACTCCACAGTACTCCACAGTAACCAGAGTACTCCACAGTACTCCACAGTAACCAGAGTACTCCACAGTACTCCACAGTACTCCACAGTAACCACAGTACTCCACAATAACCACAGTACTCCGCAGTACTCCACAGTAACCACAGTACTCCGCAGTACTCCACAGTAACCAGAGTACTCCACAGTACTCCACAGTACTCCACAGTACTCCACAGTAACCACAGTACTCCACAGTACTCCACAGTACTCCACAATAACCACAGTACTCCACAGTACTCCACAGTACTCCACAGTAACCAGAGTACTCCACAGTACTCCACAGTACTCCACAGTAACCACAGTACTCCACAATAACCACAGTACTCCACAGTACTCCACAGTAACCAGAGTACTCCAGAGTACTCCAGAGTACTCCACAGTACTCCACAGTACTCCACAGTAACCACAGTACTCCACAATAACCACAGTACTCCACAGTACTCCACAGTAACCAGAGTACTCCACAGTACTCCACAGTACTCCACAGTAACCAGAGTACTCCAGAGTACTCCACAGTACTCCACAGTAACCAGAGTACTCCACAGTACTCCACAGTAACCAGAGTACTCCACAGTACTCCACAATAACCACAGTACTCCACAGTACTCCACAGTACTCCACAGTAACCAGAGTACTCCACAGTACTCCACAGTACTCCACAGTACTCCACAATAACCACAGTACTCCACAGTACTCCACAGTACTCCACAGTAACCAGAGTACTCCACAGTACTCCACAGTACTCCACAGTACTCCACAATAACCACAGTACTCCACAGTACTCCACAGTACTCCACAGTAACCAGAGTACTCCACAGTACTCCACAGTACTCCACAGTAACCACAGTACTCCACAGTACTCCACAGTACTCCACAGTAACCAGAGTACTCCACAGTACTCCACAGTACTCCACAGTAACCAGAGTACTCCACAGTACTCCACAGTACTCCACAGTACTCCACAGTAACCAGAGTACTCCACAGTACTCCACAGTACTCCACAGTACTCCACAGTACTCCACAATAACCACAGTACTCCACAGTACTCCACAGTACTCCACAGTACTCCACAGTAACCAGAGTACTCCACAGTACTCCACAGTACTCCACAGTAACCACAGTACTCCACAGTACTCCACAGTAACCACAGTACTCCACAGTACTCCACAGTAACCAGAGTACTCCACAGTACTCCACAGTACTCCACAGTACTCCACAGTAACCAGAGTACTCCACAGTACTCCACAGTAGTCAGATTACTCCGCAGTAGTCAGATTACTCCCCGTGGCTGACGGCTGTGGTGTCTGTTTTCAGTGGGTCCTCTGCGGGTGGAGTTCAACACCCCCGTCAGCCTGGAGCAGATCCACAGAGACAACCCCAACGTGGAGCGTGGCGGACGCTTCAGGCCCAGAGACTGTGAGGCGCTGCAGAAGGTCGCCATCATCATCCCCTTCCGCAAACGAGACGAGCACCTCAAGTTCTGGCTCCACTACCTGCACCCCATCCTGCAGAGGCAGCAGCTGGACTATGGGGTCTACGTCATCAACCAGGTAGGCCCTGGGGTCACAGGGGGGGTCACAGGGGGGTCACAGGGAGGTCACAGGGGGGTGTGGCCTGGTGTTAGAGCTTTTCTACCTGGACTCAACCTGCCGACACCAGGTGATACAGTCATATATAAATGAAACCAGGGTTCTAGAGGAGCTGCTAACAGAAGTAGTTCCATGATTGGCTGAGGGTGGGTCACTGAAAAGGTCCTGCATAGATCCAGGATATATCCAGGAGGAGGTCCTGAAACCTAAGGAGGTAAAACTGAGACACATGGATCCGGTCCAGACACTCTGTTTGTGTCGCATCATTAACTTTCAGTGACTGAGAACAGGTTCGTCTGGAAGCTGCTCTAGTTACACACCTGTTTGTTCTGCATGTGGTTAACACCAGCTCTTTGTTACCGTCTGTTTATTACCGTCTGTTTATTACTGTCTGGTTCTTACTGTCTGTTTATTACTGTCTGGTTCTTATTACTGTTTATTACTGTCTGGTTCTTACTGTCTGGTTCTTACCGTCTGTTTATTACTGTCTGTTTATTACCGTCTGGTTCTTACTGTCTGTTTATTACTGTCTGTTTATTACTGTCTGGTTCTTACCGTCTGTTTATTACTGTCTGGTTCTTACTGTCTGGTTCTTACTGTCTGTTTATTACTGTCTGTTTATTATCGTCTGGTTCTTACTGTCTGTTTATTACTGTCTGGTTCTTACCGTCTGTTTATTACCGTCTGTTTATTACTGTCTGGTTCTTACTGTCTGTTTATTACTGTCTGGTTCTTATTACTGTTTATTACTGTCTGGTTCTTACTGTCTGGTTCTTACCGTCTGTTTATTACTGTCTGTTTATTACCGTCTGGTTCTTACTGTCTGTTTATTACTGTCTGTTTATTACTGTCTGGTTCTTACCGTCTGGTTCTTACTGTCTGGTTCTTACTGTCTGTTTATTACTGTCTGTTTATTATCGTCTGGTTCTTACTGTCTGTTTATTACTGTCTGTTTATTATCGTCTGGTTCTTACTGTCTGTTTATTACTGTCTGGTTCTTACTGTCTGGTTCTTACTGTCTGTTTATTACTGTCTGGTTCTTACTGTCTGTTTATTACTGTCTGTTTATTACTGTCCGGTTCTTACTGTCTGTTTATTATCGTCTGTTTATTACCGTCTGGTTCTTATCGTCTGGTTCTTACTGTCTGTTTATTATCGTCTGGTTCTTACTGTCTGTTTATTACTGTCTGTTTATTATCGTCTGCTTCTTACGTCTGTTTATTACTGTCTGTTTATTATCGTCTGTTTTAATACCGTCTCTTTATTACTGCCTGGTTCTTACTGTCTGTTTATTACTGTCTGGTTCTTACTGTCTATTACTGTCTGTTTATTATCGTCTGGTTCTTACTGTCTGGTTCTTACCGTCTGTTTGTTATCGTCTGTTTATTATCGTCTGGTTCTTACTGTCTGTTTATTACTGTCTGTTTATTATCGTCTGCTTCTTACGTCTGTTTATTACTGTCTGTTTATTATCGTCTGTTTATTACCGTCTCTTTATTACTGTCTGGTTCTTACTGTCTGGTTCTTACTGTCTGTTTATTACTGTCTGTTTATTATCGTCTGGTTCTTACGTCTGTTTATTACTGTCTGTTTATTATCGTCTGTTTATTACCGTCTCTTTATTACTGCCTGGTTCTTACTGTCTGTTTATTACTGTCTGGTTCTTACTGTCTGGTTCTTACCGTCTGTTTGTTATCGTCTGTTTATTATCGTCTGGTTCTTACTGTCTGTTTATTACTGTCTGGTTCTTACCGTCTGTTTATTACTGTCTGGTTATTACTGTCTGGTTCTTACCGTCTGTTTATTACCGTCAGGTTCTTACTGTCTGTTTATTACTGTCTGGTTCTTACTGTCTGTTTAGTGCCGTCTGGTTCTTACCATCTGTTTATTACCGTCAGGTTCTTACTGTCTGTTTATTACTGTCTGGTTCTTACCGTCTGGTTCTTACTGTCTGTTTATTATCGTCTGGTTCTTACTGTCTGGTTCTTACTGTCTGTTTAGTGCAGTCTGGTTCTTACTGTCTGTTTATTACCGTCTGGTTCTTACTGTCTGTTTATTACCGTTTATTACGTTCTTGCCGTAAGAACCAGACGGCACTAAACAGACAGTAAGAACCAGACGGCACTAAACAGACAGTAATAAACAGACAGTAAGAACCAGACGGTAATAAACAGACCGCACTAAACAGACGGTAAGAACCAGACGGTAATAAACAGACGGTAATAAACAGACAGTAAAAACCAGACGGCAATAAACAGACGGTAAGAACCAGACGGCACTAAACAGACAGTAAGAACCAGACGGAATTACCGTCTGTTTATTACCGTCTGGTTCTTACTGTCTGTTTAGTCCCGTCTGTTTATTACCGTCTGGTTCTTACTGTCTGTTTATTACCGTCTGGTTTTTACTGTCTGTTTATTACAGTCTGGTTCTTACTGTCTGTTTATTACCGTCTGGTTCTTACTGTCTGTTTAGTGCGGTCTGTTTATTACCGTCTGGTTCTTACTGTCTGTTTATTACTGTCTGTTTAGTGCCGTCTGGTTCTTACTGTCTGTTTAGTGCCGTCTGTTTATTACCGTCTGGTTCTTACTGTCTGGTTCTTACTGTCTGTTTAGTGCCGTCTGGTTCTTACTGTCTGGTTCTTACTGTCTGTTTATTACCGTCTGGTTCTTACTGTCTGTTTATTACCGTCTGGTTCTTACTGTCTGGTTCTTACTGTCTGTTTAGTGCCGTCTGTTTATTATCGTCTGTTTATTATCGTCTGGTTCTTACTGTCTGTCAGTCCGAGTCAGAGATAATGAACCTGAACATCTGTCTGTTCTACCTGTCGACTCGTTAACAGACTCGTTAACAGACTGATGTGGACTCGTTAACAGACTTGTTAACAGACTGATGTGGACTCGTGAACAGACTCGTTAACAGACTGTTGTGGACTCGTTAACAGACTTGTTAACAGACTGATGTGGACTCGTGAACAGACTCGTTAACAGACTGATGTGGACTCGTTAACAGACTGATGTGGACTCGTTAACAGACTCGTTAACAGACTCGTTAACAGACTGATGTGGACTCGTTAACAGACTCGTTAACAGACTCGTTAACAGACTGATGTGGACTCGTTAACAGACTCGTTTGATGAGATGTGATGTCACTTTACTTCTTCTACTGAGCTTTGTTTGTGACTCACAGTTTTTCTTCTTCTCTCTTGTCTGTCTTCCTCTTTCTCCTCGTCTTCCTCCTCCTCCAGTTATTCTTCCTCCTCCTCTTCGTCTCCCTCTCCCCCTCCACCTCCTCCTTTTAGTTCCTCCTCACTCTGCTTCTCTCACCGCCCCCCTCCCTCCTCACCCCTTCCTCTGCATGTCAGGCATCTTGACCAATGGCTGTGGTCGCTGGAGACGCTGGCCCCGCCTCCTGCTTGGTCTCGACCAATAGCAGCGGGTGTTTTCTGATGGTCTCATGGTAAAACAGGCTTCTTTCTCTGCTGCTCTGTCTTTCAGGTCTTCTCTGTCTCACTAACCTCTGAGGTCATGTGGTCATGTGACCTCCAGATATAAATGACACACCTGGAGGAGCTAACGCTGCAGTCTAGCCCAGTGGTTTTCAAAGTGGGGGCCACCAGGGGGGCCTCCGGGGGGCCACCAGGGGGGCCTCCGGGGGGCCACAGGGGGGCCTCCGGGGGGCCTCAGGGGGGCCGCCCAGACAGTTGAAGGGAAGATAAGAAAAAAAAAATTGCAAAATAAAAAAATAAAATCTAATTATTTTTAATCATTATTATTATATAGTGAATAAAGAAGGTGATGTTTCGTAGCAGTGTCTGTGGGTTTACTCAGGGGGTCCCCGGCCAGAACCCAGTGCTGTTTCGGGGGGGCCTTGGCATGGACAAGTTTGGGAACCCCTGGTCTAGCCCATATAGCACATAGGTACACCGGTTAGCTCAGACAAACTCCTCACACCTGGGAGCCCAGCTCAGGTGTTGGTTACCTAGCAACGGGGCCTCTGTTTACTGCTGTGTCCTAGAAACCTGAGTCAGTCATTATGAGGTATTTCATTATTGTAATTCCTCAGAATTAGAATCCAGACTTTAGATAAGAACTGATGTAATACGAGACGACAGAACCTGACAGACAGGTGGGTTTGAATGTCAGGCTAACCTGCTGTACCTGCTGTACCTGCTGTACCTGCTGTGAGGACCGTAGAGTTTAAATATTAACGGATGAGTTCAGAGTTAATTCTCATCAAGGAGAATAATAAATAAAAGAACAATAAGCCAATAAATAACCAATAAAGAGTTTTAAAGCTGGAGGACAGGACAGATCTTAAGCCTTCAGGATGTATTTACACTCTGATAACGTCCAGGTGTCTGTGTCTCCAGGATGGAGAAGAGACCTTTAACCGAGCCAAGCTGCTGAATGTGGGCTACATGGAGGCTCTGAAGGAGTATGACTACAACTGCTTCGTCTTCAGCGACGTGGACCTCATCCCCATGGACGACCGCAACACCTACAGGTGCTTCAGCCAACCGCGACACCTGTCGGTGTCCATGGATAAGTTCGGCTTCAGGTGAGGAACCCTCCTCTCTGTATCTTGGTTAGATGATGGTGGTGAGGAGCATGGAGGCTAGAGGCTGGAGGCTGGAGTCTGGAGGCTAGAGGCTGGAGGCTAGGGGCTGGAGGCTGGAGGCTGGAGTCTGGAGGCTAGAGGCTGGAGGCTAGGGGCTAGGGGCTGGAGGCTGGAGGCTAGGGGCTGGAGGCTAGAGGCTGGAGGCTAGAGGCTGGGGGCTGGAGGCTAGAGGCTAGGGGCTGGAGGCTAGAGGCTAGAGGCTGGAGGCTGGAGGCTAGAGGCTAGAGGCTGGAGGCTAGAGGCTGGAGTCTGGAGGCTAGGGACTGGAGGCTAGGGGCTGGAGGCTGGAAGCTGGAGGCTAGAGGCTGGAGGCTGGAGGCTGGGGCCTGGAGGCTGGAGGCTGGAGGCTGGAGGCTAGGGGCTGGAGGCTAGGGGATGGGGGCTGGGGGCTAGAGGCTGGAGGCTGGAGGCTGGAGGCTAGGGCCTGGAGGCTGGAGGCTGGGGGCTAGGGGCTGGAGGCTGGAGGCTGGAGGCTGGAGGCTGGAGGCTAGGGGATGGAGGCTGGAGGCTAGGGGCTGGAGGCTGGAGGCTAGGGGATGGGGGATGGGGGCTAGAGGCTGGAGGCTGGAGGCTGGAGGCTAGAGGCTAGAGGCTGGAGGCTGGAGGCTGGGGGCTAGGGGCTGGAGGCTGGAGGCTGGAGGCTAGGGGCTGGAGGCTAGGGGCTAGAGGCTGGAGGCTAGGGGCTGGAGGCTGGGGGCTAGAGGCTGGAGGCTGGGGGCTAGAGGCTAGAGGCTGGGGGATGGGGGTTGGAGGCTAGAGGCTGGAGGCTGGAGGCTAGAGGCTGGAGGCTGGAGGCTGGAGGCTGGGGGATGGGGGATGGAGGCTAGAGGCTAGAGGCTAGAGGCTGGAGGCTGGAGGCTAGAGGCTGGAGGCTAGAGGCTAGAGGCTAGGGGCTAGAGGCTAGGGGCTGGATGCTAGAGGCTGGAGGCTAGAGGCTAGGGGCTGGAGGCTAGAGGCTGGAGGCTGGAGGCTGGAGGCTAGAGGCTGGAGGCTAGGGGCTGGAGGCTAGGGGCTAGAGGCTGGAGGCTAGGGGCTGGAGGCTGGAGGCTGGAGGCTAGGGGCTGGAGGCTGGAGGCTAGGGGCTAGAGGCTAGAGGCTAGGGGCTGGAGGCTGGAGGCTAGAGGCTAGAGGCTGGAGGCTAGGGGCTAGGGGCTGGAGGCTGGAGGCTAGGGGCTAGAGGCTAGGGGCTGGAGGCTAGAGGCTGGAGGCTAGGGGCTGGAGGCTAGGGGCTAGGGGCTAGGGGCTGGAGGCTAGGGGCTGGAGGCTAGGGGCTAGGGGCTGGAGGCTAGAGGCTAGAGGCTGGAGGCTAGGGGCTGGAGGCTGGGGGCTGGAGGCTGGAGGCTAGTGGTTGGAGGCTGGAGGCTGGAGGCTGGAGGCTAGGGGCTGGAGGCTAGAGGCTAGAGGCTGGAGGCTAGGGGCTAGGGGCTAGAGGCTAGGGGCTAGGGGCTGGAGGCTAGAGGCTAGAGGCTGGAGGCTAGGGGCTGGAGGCTGGGGGCTGGAGGCTGGAGGCTAGTGGTTGGAGGCTGGAGGCTGGAGGCTGGAGGCTAGGGGCTGGAGGCTAGGGGCTAGAGGCTGGAGGCTAGGGGCTAGGGGCTAGAGGCTAGGGGCTAGGGGCTGGAGGCTGGAGGCTAGAGGCTAGGGGCTAGAGGTTAGAGGCTGGAGGCTGGAGGCTAGGGGCTAGGGGCTAGGGGCTGGAGGCTGGAGGCTAGGGGCTGGAGGCTGGAGGCTAGGGGCTGGGGGCTGGAGGCTGGAGGCTGGGGGCTGGAGGCTAGAGGCTGGAGGCTGGAGGCTAGAGGCTGGAGGCTAGGGGCTGGGGGCTGGAGGCTAGAGGCTGGAGGCTAGGGGCTAGAGGCTAGGGGCTAGAGGCTAGAGGCTAAAGGCTAGGGGCTGGAGGCTGGAGGCTAGAGGCTGGAGGCTAGGGGCTAGAGGCTAGAGGCTGGAGGCTAGGGGCTAGGGGCTAGGGGCTAGAGGCTAGAGGCTAGAGGCTGGAGGCTAGGGGCTGGAGGCTAGAGGCTAGGGGCTGGAGGCTGGAGGCTGGAGGCTAGGGGCTGGAGGCTAGAGGCTGGAGGCTGGAGGCTAGAGGCTGGAGTCTGGAGGCTGGAGTCTGGAGGCTAGGGGCTAGGGGCTAGAGGCTGGAGGCTGGAGGCTAGGGGCTGGAGGCTAGGGGCTAGAGGCTGGAGTCTGGAGGCTGGAGTCTGGGGGCTAGAGGCTAGGGGCTAGAGGCTGGAGGCTGGAGGCTGGAGGCTAGGGGCTGGAGGCTGGAGTCTGGAGGCTAGGGGCTAGGGGCTGGAGGCTAGAGGCTAGAGTCTGGAGTCTGGAGGCTAGGGGCTGGAGGCTGGGGGCTAGGGGCTAGGGGCTAGGGGCTAGAGGCTAGGGGCTAGAGGCTAGAGGCTGGAGGCTGGAGGCTAGGGGCTGGAGGCTAGGGGCTGGAGGCTGGAGGCTAGAGACTGGAGGCTGGAGGTTGGAGGCTGGAGGCTAGAGGCTGGGGGCTGGGGGCTGGAGGCTGGAGGCTAGAGGCTGGAGGCTAGGGGCTAGAGGCTGGAGGCTAGGGGCTGGAGGCTAGAGGCTAGAGGTTGGAGGCTGGGGGCTGGAGGCTGGGGGCTAGAGGCTGGAGGCTAGAGGCTGGAGGCTAGAGGCTGGAGGCTGGAGGCTGGAGCTGGGGCGGGTAGTTCATAGTATATATCTTGGAGGGCCGTGTCAATAGGCTGAACTCAACGCTGCGCCCTCAGTCAAACTTAAAGCTTGAAACGTTTTATTAACAATGAACACATTCTCTTATAAAGTGTGGTTAATTAAATCTGAAATGAAATCTGTACCAGTTAACTTTTAAAATATAAACAAGTTTATTTATTTATTAACTGTTAATCTATTAGTATGATTTGTGTTTTTAAATGACCATATATAATATTTATATTGGCTAATACTACTGTATATTAAATAAATGATCATTCATGAACCACACATGTCAAACTCAAGGCCCAGAACTGGATCAGGCAAGATAATATTTTATTTTATATTTTACCAGTTAGCAGACAACGGGCTAAATCTGTTAGCCGTGTGTGCTACTGACTGTAAATGACAACACTGCAGCTACACACCAGTCTGTTAGCATACATGCTAATATACAGACACACTGGAAGTGACCATTAGCCAAATAACGGCAGCATGTTTAACACGGTATTAGCATTAGCATGCTAACTTAGGTTACCATGAAAAGAAAAAGTTCTGTCCGGATGATCTGTCGAGAACAAACAAGGTTCACGGAGCCGGTCAGAGTCAGAGTGTTCCAGTCCACTGACTACAATGTCATAATATTAGGAACACCTGTCAGTTTAATAGAAGTGAGTACAACATGAAACACAGTGGAATCAACAGCACTAGTGTACCTAATGAAGTGGCCAGTCAGCTGTTGTTTATTGACAATGAACGAAGCAGAGACAATGGAGGAGGAGGTGAAAGAACAGTTAGTGCTGAGTCAGCGTTAATGCTGGAGGGGCATGCCAGCTTTGGGTGGATCCACTTCCTGCTGGGGGGGGGGGGGGGCTGACAGCACAGAGGAACAGATGAAACTCCACCATCTGTCAGACACTTCCTGTTTCCTGTTGAGGCATTATGGCGTGACTGTAAGACTGAGTCACTGCTGAACACACTGCTCTGATTATTAATAAAGAACATTCCTCATCAATCGAGTTAATAAGTACAGGAGCCTTCCATCAATCTAGTTAATAAGTACAGGAGCCTTTATCAGCGTCTGATGATGTGTCCTTGTTCATTGTTGAAAGTGAAGCAGGAAGTAGAAGTAGTAAATAACAAAGGCGCAGCGCTGACTAACCCTGTCACATTAATCAATAAATCAAATCGGACGATAAATGGAAACGAACTCAATCATTGTTCCAGCCTCCATATATGTCCATGTGCGTACGTGTTGTTCCTCGTCTCTCTACCAAACAGGCTGGATGACAAGAGGGTTCACTCTGTGCATCGGTCTCAGCACCTGGACGCGTTGGTTCCACAGATAATGGATGGAGTGAGCCCTCCTGTCAGTCATCCACCTGAAACACAACCATCCACCTGAAACACAACCATCCAGTTTTACAGCTGAGAATAAAAACCTGCAGCTCTAGAATCAGAGGAGGCTTCGCGCCGACAGTCAACACTCACTGAGGCGTTAAACAGAATGAACTGGTGTCTGACAGAGTGAAGTTCTCTACGTCACTGTAGAAACGCAGCTTTGTTGAAAAGCAGCATTTAGAGAAATGCTACAAACATTTAACAAACAGCTGTTATTTGTGTTTGTTTTATTTATTTAGGATATTTAAAAGTTCTTGACATTCCAAATACAATGTTATTATGCCATATTATCATTACATTAGTGAAAAATAATAATGTTGATAATAATATCGTTTATCTGCAATAAACTGTGGGACAGTATATGGTCCAGCGTTGTTACAGGGCGAGCCAGACTGAGCGTTGGTCCGTTACAGCCTCAGTAGTTTAGATGGAGCCAGTGTTTCCCACACATAGACGAATCTGTGGCGCACCACAGACCAAAAAAATAAAAATAAAAAAAAAAAATGATTCAACACCGACCGTCACATATTGCGTTTCGTTATTCTTTTTTTACGCTATTTAAAACACGCAGCGTATTCGTTCAGCTGCATTACCTTTCCCTGCTCTCTCTTCGTCTCTCTGTCACTCACGCGTCTCTCTCTCTCCCCTCCGTGCACACCACGTCTGTCTGGATTAGAGTGCGGATCAGGCCGCATTTTTCTGTCCGAGCCCGGCCCGCGTCCGACAGAGCAGTAACCGAACCCGACCCGAGCCCGACAGGCATTAAGATATTTATGTCCGAGCCCGACCCCAGCCCGACACAGTTAAAATCTAATTTTTTTCTCATACTAATGACACATGCACTTTTTTGTGTGGAAATCCCGCTTTTATTAAGCAACTGTAGGAAGGCGTTCGGAAATGTCAACAGATGAGCGCATCAGCGCACACGGGGCAAAAAGCGCCGTTATAACACAGGCGCACACATGTAGCTTAATACGCACGTCTTTCGTTGTCCTGGCTAGTTTGACACAAACCTCCACCTCCAACCCCCCCCCGGCCGACCACCACACATTGCTTTCAAATCTGTGGGAAACACTGGGAGCTCAACGCTGACCTTCACTGCTGCATCTTTGTTAAACTCATCCTGCTGCTTTGAATCCTTGGACAGCTCCTTGTTCTTCTTGGAGGCTAAAGTTAGCATATTTAGCTCCGTCGTACATCTTACTCCCGTCGCCACCAACACGTTAGACATGAAGCACAAACACATCTTTCATTGAACTTCTTCATCTGCCTCTTGTTGGTCATGTTGGGATTCATTCCTTCATTCTTTCATTCACCATCCAGGTGAACTGGTTTGGTCCTGACTCTGGACTCATGGGTAATGTAGTGATTCAGGAGCCCAGACTCTGTAGTAGACTATGCAGATGCTTTAATGGCGGCCCGCGGGCCGTATGCGGCAATGCAGACGCCGCCTCGTACACGCTTCCACCGGGTCTTCTCCACCAGTGAAGAAGAGACGTTGAGCCGTGGCTCAGAGCGGAGGAGAGAGAAAACTTGATCGAGAAAATCGTGTCTTTCAGGTGAAAGAAGATTATCTGTTCACAGAATGTAAAGACAAACCTATGTGCTTATTCTGCTTAGAGACGTTATCTGACATGAAAGATTTCACTTTAAGTCGCCGCTACAACACGTTGCACAAAGTTAAATACGAGAAGTATACTGAAGCTGCAAGGGCTGCTATGGTAGCGGACCTTAAATCAGAAGTACACAAACAACAGCGACTTTTTACCAGTGGCCACTGCTGGTAGTGGTGAGGTAGAGACAGGGACAATGTTTAACTCTTTATTAGTGTAAAAATGCACAAATTAATAAATAAAAAATCACAGTAAGTGGTTATTTTTTATTTACTTCAATAAACACATATATATACAGTCATGGACGAAAGTATTGGCACCCCTGGAACTTTTCCAGAAAATGCACCATTTCTCCCAGAAAAAGTGTTGAAATTACAAATGTTTTGGTATACACGTTTATTTCCTTTAAGTGCATTGGGACAACACAAAAAAGCAGAAGAAAAAAGCCAAATTTGAGATAATTTTACACAAAACTCAAAAATTGACTGGACAAAATCATTGGCACCCTCAACTTAATATTTGGTTGCACACCCTTTGGACAAAATAACCGAAACCAATCGCTTCCTATAACCATCAACAAGTTTCTTACACCTCTCAACTGGAATTTTGGACCACTCTTCTTTTGCAAACTGTTCCAGGTCTCAGATTTGAAGGGTGCCTTCTCGCAACAGCAATTTTTAGATCTTTCCATAGGTGTTCTATGGGATTTAGATCCGGACTCATTGCTGGCCACTTCAGAATTCTCCAGCGCTTTGTCTCCAACCATTTCTGGGTGCTTTGTGAGGTGTGTTTTGGATCATTGTCCTGCTGGAACACCCATGACCTCTGATGCAGACCCAGCTTTCTGACACTAGGCCCTACATTACGGGCCAGAATGTTTTGATAGTCTCCAGATTTCATGATTCCTTGCACACAATCAATGCACCCAGTCCCAGAGGCAGCAAAACAACCCCAAAACATCTTTCAACCCCCACCGTATTTGACTGTAGGTACCGTGTTCTTTTCTTTGTAGGCCTCATTCGGTTTTCTGTAAACAGTAGAATGACGTGCTTTGCTAAAAAGCTCTACCTTAGTCTCATCTGTCCACAAAACATTGTCCCAGAAGGATTGAGGCTTACTCAGGTATGTTCTTGCAAACTGCAGTCTTGCTTTTTTATGCCTCTGTGTCAGAAGTGGGGTTCTCC
Source organism: Chelon labrosus (assembly GCF_963514085.1). Classification (NCBI taxonomy): domain Eukaryota; kingdom Metazoa; phylum Chordata; class Actinopteri; order Mugiliformes; family Mugilidae; genus Chelon; species Chelon labrosus. The sequence goes on from NC_140358.1 coordinate 30,530,909, forward strand.
TCGGTCTCCTGCCATAGCGCTTCATCTCATTCAGACGACGACGTATTGTTCGAGCTGACACCGTTGCACCCTGAGTCTGCAAGACAGCCTGAATTTGTGTGGAAGTTGACTGAGGTTGTTTATCCACCATTCGAACAATTCTGCGTTGCATTCTTGCATCAATTTTTCTCTTTCGTCCACGTCCAGGGAGATTTGCCACAGTTCCATGGGTTAAAAACTTCTTGATTATATTGCGCACAGTTGACAAAGGAACTTTAAGATCTCTGGAGATTGACTTGTAACCTTGAGATTGTTGATATTTTTCCGCAATTTTGCTTCTTAAGTCCTCAGACAATTCTCGCCTCTTCTTGCTCTTCTCCATGCTTGGTGTGGCATACACAACACCACAAAGGTTGAGTCAACTTTTATACATTCCAACTGGCTTCAGTTTTGATTTCTATATTGCCAGCACCTGTTACTTGCCACAGGTGAGTTTAAATGAGGATCACATGCTTGAAATGAAATTATTTACCCACAGTTTTAATAGGGTGCCAATGATTTTGTCCAGTCAATTTTTGAGTTTTGTGTAAAATTATGTCAAATTTGGCTTTTTTCTTCTGCTTTTTTGTGTTGTCCCAATGCACTTAAAGGAAATAAACGTGTATACCAAAACATTTGTAATTTCAACACTTTTTCTGGGAGAAATGGTGCATTTTCTGGAAAAGTTCCAGGGGTGCCAATACTTTCGTCCGTGACTGTATATACACACAGACACACAGACACACACAAACATATTTAAAATGTCAGTTTTATCATATCTGTCGTCAATGACGGAAAACATTCGGTTAACGGGACCCTGCATTAGAAATAATCTGCTACGCTGATACGTTGCTGAACATGACACAGATTACAACATTTTACTGTTTCATTAGCCTCTTAGCCATTAGCTTGTATAACAGCCTCCATTAGCATATGTATGTAGTTACTCACCCAGCCATGCTCATGCTGCTCTCTGTCCAACACTGATGCAGGTTTGTTTTCTGACACAGAACTCATCTGTTAAATCTTTAAGTTAACTTTTGTTCAGGACAGATATGTATCTGAGGGTTCGTCCGTCCTCAGCTTCTCTTCAGTGTCTCTTTGTTTCTCTATCAAATGTAAACGTAGGTAATCCTCTCAGATCATTGTTCATTGTATTTTAGCATGTTGCTACGTTGGGTAATGTAGTTTATGGTTGGTGAAGCTCAGCGGGCCACATGTGATGACCCGTGTCTGTCATGTGACCTGCAGGTTACCCTATAACCAATACTTCGGAGGCGTGTCGTCCATGAGCAAAGAGCAGTACCTGAAGATCAACGGCTTCCCCAACAACTACTGGGGCTGGGGGGGGGAGGACGACGACATCTACAACAGGTACGCACGTACACGACCCGCCGGCCAATCACAGACCTCCCACCTGATCAGCTGAGTTTGACAAAGCCGAATGAACTCAGACCAGACATGAACAAAATGTCTGAAATCTGATTGGTTGATTGTTTAATGACTCGTTCTGTGATTCCTCAGTGAAGAGGCAGTCTCAGCGGTTTAAAGACTTTTATTGTGAAAGGGCCTGTCAGGGAGCGTACCAGTGGACAGGAAGTAGGAGCTCACTTCCTGTGGTTGTGTTTTCAGGCTGGCGTCTAAAGGGATGTCCATCTCCAGACCCAACGGCGAGGTGGGGAAGTGCCGGATGATCCGACATGACCGGGACAAGCAGAACGATCCGAACCCTCAGAGGTGACGCCTTGGTCTAGAACCGTGGTTCTCAAACTGAGAAGCTTCCGCTTTAAAGAGCAAAGAGGACGATGACAGGATCAGCATCAGAGGCTGAAACAGATGTTAGGATCTTTTCAGACACGTTCAACTAAAATTGCAGCAACTTTAAAAGATGGTGGCGCTAACGCAACGTCATCGTAGCACAGCGGTTGTGGAGATAAAAGTAGAACACCAGTCATTTGAATTAAATTGTAATAAATTTACACAGGACATGAATAACAAAGAGCTCCGGCTCAGGAGCAGATATCTGAGGTAAGAGGTCACCAGCTACCGGCTAGGTGTGCACTGACGCTGCAAGGTTACTTCTTCTAACCCATTCCACTTTTCATCTCACGCACCCCTAGAGGCAGCCAGCGCACCCCTGGGGGTCAGCACACCACACTTTGGGAATCCCTGGTTTAGAACATGTGACCGGATCAGTAAGGTCAGTAACTGACCACAGGTTCTGCTGTTTCCTGTTTCAGGTTCGACCGGATCGCCCACACCAAACAGACCATGTACCGGGACGGCATCAACTCCCTGTCCTACCGAGTGGTGAGCGTGGACAAGCAGGACCTGTTCACCAGGATCACAGTGGACGTGGGCAAGCCCTGACGGGGGGTCTGGTTCTGGTCTGCCCAGACAGACTGAGACTCATGGGACTGGACCAACCAATCAGACGCTGACGCTGCTGCAACACTTCCTGAACAAGCCTTTTATTTTGAAATTGTAATGGACAATCGGCCCTGTGGGGTCACATGGTCGGGGCCTTGCTGGTGTGAGATTATGGGTAATTAATGGGGGGGGGGGGGGGGGGGTGGTGGTGGTGGTGGTGGTGGTGGGGATCTGGTTCTAGACTCAGGCAGAACCAGAGAGTGGACCTGGAGTTGAGGTTCTGATGTTCTGGTTCTAAGCCCACATACTCTAGAACCAGGTCCAGGTCCAAACCAGCCTCCAGTGTGTGTGTGTGTGTGTGTGTGTGTGTGTGATGAAGTGATTGATAATCAGTAATGTTGATCAGTGATTCCTGACCAGCTTTAAACCAATCACAGCTCTGATCTGTCACTGTTACAGGCTGATGTCACTGTTACAGAGTTACTGATGGATCATGGAGCTGAAGCTGTAAACCCCCTGACTGACTGTTACTGACTGTTACTGACTGACTGTTTACTGACTGTTACTGACTGTCACTGACTGACTGTTTGCTAACTGTTACTGACTGTTTGCTAACTGTTACTGACTGTTTGCTGGCTGTTACTGACTGACTGTTTGCTGACTGTTTGCTGACTGGCTGTTACTGACTGACTGTTTGCTGACTGTTTGCTGACTGACTGTTTGCTGGCTGTTTGCTGACTGACTGTTTGCTGGCTGTTTGCTGACTGACTGTTACTGACTGACTGTTTGCTGATTGTTACTGGCTGTTTGCTGGCTGTTTACTGACTGTTACTGACTGACTGTTTGCTAACTGACTGTTTGCTGACTGACTGTTTGCTGACTGACTGTTTCTGACTGACTGTTTGCTGACTGACTGTTTGCTGACTGACTGTTTGCTGATTGTTACTGGCTGTTTGCTGGCTGTTTGCTGGCTGTTTACTGACTGTTACTGACTGACTGTTTGCTAACTGACTGTTTGCTGACTGACTGTTTGCTGACTGTTTGCTGGCTGTAACCAAAGACTTCATTGATCGTGTGAACGAGGACGAGCTCGTCTGATCGTTGATGAGTTGATGACAGATATTGATGGATGTGTTTTATTCTTCCTCAGCTTTAATGTGCCTTAAAGACTCTATGGAGACAACACCACGTCTCTGTCCTCTGTGTCTGTCTCTGTCCTCTGTCTCTGGTTAGAAATGTACACAAAACATTATGAACATGTTAGTTCCCCCCCCCCCCCGCCGGTGTTGATCAGGACCACTCAGATCAGTCCAGAGGTGTCCAGGTGTTCACATTCAGTCCCTTCAAGACTTTTTATACATTTCTATATAAAACATCCTGAAAGTCGACAAAGAATGAAACACAAATATTATATAAACTATACTGGTCTGTTTATTTAGGAAAATGAACCAATATTACATATCAGAGAGATACATCTCTAGGATTACAAGTTCATTTCAAGTTCAGAAGTGTCTTAGGGTGGAGCTGAATGTGAAGAGAAACTGGGTCCTGCAGCAAGAACACAAGTGGTTCTACAGAAGAACGGTTAAAGAAGAACAAGATGAATGTTTAGGAACGGCCAAGTCAAAGTCCTGACCTTAATCCAATAGAAATGTTGTGGAAGGACCTGAAGCAAGCAGTTGATGTGAGGAAACCCACCAACATCTCAGAACTGAAGTGGTTCTGTTCTGAGGAATGGGCTAAAATTCCTCCAAGCTGCTGTAGACCACTGATCAGCAGTTACCAGAAACATTTAGTGACAAGGAGGTCACAGCAGATACTGGGGACAAGGAGGACATGATATGTAATATTGGCTCACTTTAGTCTAATGTTTATGTTCCAGGTGTTTGGTCGGTTCTTTGTCGACTTTCAGGATGTTCTGAGTGATTTTATGAAGAACTGTGTGTCATGACAGCCGTGCTAACGTCAATTTAAACTGAGTTAATCCAGTAGCTGGACTCATGAACACATGAATACTGAGAGAGACCTTTAAATGACAGCGCTGCTCATCATCACAACAAATCTACAACACTAACATTAGCTGATAGCTGATGCTAACTGATAGCTGATGTTAGCTGATAACTGATATGAGCTAATGCTAACTGATAGTTGATGTTAGCTGATAGCCGATGTTAGTTAACAGCTGATGCTAACTGATAGCTGATGTTAGCTGATAACTGATATGAGCTAATGCTAACTGATAGTTGATGTTAGCTGATAGCCGATGTTAGTTAACAGCTGATGTTAGCTGATAGCCGATGTTAGTTAACAGCTGATGTTAGCTGATAGCTGATGTTAGTTAACAGCTGATGTTAGCTGATAACTGATATGAGCTAATGCTAGTTGATGCTAACTGATAGCTGATGTTAGCTGATAGCTATGCTAAGGTCTTGGTTTCTTCAGTTAGAGGCTCTTTAATCTCTGAGCTACCTGTTGGGCTCCAGCAGCTCTGATGTTTAGTTTCATTCTACTCAAACTGAAATATTAATTTTCCCTCCATGTCTGAAAAGGTTTGTGGTGAATCAGCCTGTAGCTCCACCTACTGGTCAAACTAAACAAGTGAACACGCCCGGATGAATCCTCTGGTTAACCACTAAATATTAAACCGTTCAGACATATCTGAACATCATTTCACCAAATCAATCTACGTTGAACACGAGTTCAGATTTTATCAGTGGAATAGGGAAAGATGTTTTATTTTCATTCTCATCCACAGAGTTGAGTCTGACGTAATTGTTGATTCAGCTAAAGGTTGCTAACGCCCACTGAGAGATAAACGCTCCTGGAAATCTACCTGGTTTGTATTGACAGTGTTGACCTACTGGTCGTATCACTGTCCTCCACAGGATGAAATATAACAAGCGTCTCTGATGAATTTCAACACTTTTGCATTCAGGATTTTTCAGGTCAACGTATTTGTCGCTGCAGCTCTACCCATCATTATTGATTATCTGATCACTGATCAGTCAGATGTAGCTCAAGATGAATCAAAGACGTTCAGCAGATAAAGAGTTTAATATCAAAGTAATAAAAGGTTCCGTCTTCAAAATAAACAGCTCTGATTGGCTGTCAGTTCCAGCACCAGCCAATCAGAGACAGCCTCTGATTAATAATGTCCTGACAGATGTGTCACGTGACTCTACAGCGCCCCCTGCTGCACCCTCCTGAACAGCTGCTGCCTCTGCTGAGCCGTCATGGTGTCGCAGCTTTGCAGCAGGTTGGACACGACCAGAGTCGCCTGGACGCTGGACGCCTTCACCCAAACCCGACCGTTCATCCCCACCACCAGCTCACAGGGGAACAGCTGCTCCAGGTCGGACCGGACCGGGCTGACGGGGGACAGCAGCCTGGGACGGGAGGAGGGGGAGATTAGCAGATCAATGTATTATAAATAATGAATGTGTGTGTGTGTGGGGGGGGGGGTGAGGGGGTGAATCACCTTCTGACAAGTCCCAGAGACACCGTGAAGAGAAGACCTCCTCCTCCAAACACCCCCATCCCATTGGCTCGACCTGAGCCGTCGATACACACCAGCTCTGGCTCCATGTCCTTATTGGCCACGATGAACTGAGCAAACACCAGGTCACCCACCTGGACAGGTAACACACAGATTGAGGAGGAGTTAACATCTGGACACAGAGAGAGAAGAGGAGTTAACATCTGGACAGGTAACACACAGAGAGGAGGAGTTAACACCTGGACACAGAGAGGAGGAGTTAACACCTGGACAGGTAACACACAGAGAAGAGGAGTTAACATCTGGACACAGAGAGAGAAGAGGAGTTAACATCTGGACAGGTAACACACAGAGAAGAGGAGTTAACACCTGGACAGGTAACACACAGAGAGGAGGAGTTAACACCTGGACACAGAGAGGAGGAGTTAACATCTGGACAGGTAACACACAGAGAAGAGGAGTTAACACCTGGACACAGAGAGGAGGAGTTAACACCTGGACAGGTAACACACAGAGAGGAGGAGTTAACACCTGGACAGGTAACACACAGAGAGGAGGAGTTAACACCTGGACACAGAGAGAGGAGGAGTTAACATCTGGACACACAGAGAGAAGAGGAGTTAACATCTGGACACACAGAGAGAGGAGGAGTTAACATCTGGACACAGAGAAGAGGAGGAGTTAACATCTGGACACAGAGAGAGGAGGAGTTAACATCTGGACACACAGAGAGAGGAGGAGTTAACATCTGGACACAGAGAAGAGGAGGAGTTAACATCTGGACACAGAGAAGAGGAGGAGTTAACATCTGGACACACAGAGAGGAGGAGTTAACATCTGGACACAGAGAGGAGGAGTTAACATCTGGACACACAGAGAAGAGGAGGAGTTAACATCTGGACACAGAGAAGAGGAGGAGTTAACATCTGGACACAGAGAGAGGAGGAGTTAACATCTGGACACACAGATAAGAGGAGTTAACATCTGGACACAGAGACGAAGAGGAGTTAACATCTGGACACACAGAGAGAGGAGTTAACATCTGGACACACAGAGAGGAGGAGTTAACATCTGGACACAGAGAGAGGAGGAGTTAACATCTGCACACACAGAGAAGAGGAGTTAACATCTGGACACACAGAGAGGAGGAGTTAACATCTGGACACACAGAGAGAGGAAGAGTTAACATCTGGACACAGAGAAGAGGAGTTAACATCTGGACACAGAGAAGAGGAGTTAACATCTGGACACACAGAGAAGAGGAGTTAACATCTGGACACAGAGAGAGAAGAGAAGTTAACATCTGGACACAGAGAAGAAGAGTGAACATCTGGACAGGTAACACACAGAGAGGAGGAGTTAACATCTGGACACAGAGAGAAGAGGAGTTAACATCTGGACACAGAGAGAGAAGAGAAGTTAACATCTGGACACAGAGAAGAAGAGTGAACATCTGGACAGGTAACACACAGAGAGGAGGAGTTAACATCTGGACACAGAGAGAAGAGGAGTTAACATCTGGACACAGAGAAGAGGAGTTAACATCTGGACACACAGAGAAGAGGAGTTAACATCTGGACACAGAGAGAGAAGAGAAGTTAACATCTGGACACAGAGAAGAAGAGTGAACATCTGGACAGGTAACACACAGAGAGGAGGAGTTAACATCTGGACACAGAGAGAAGAAGAGTTAACATCTGGACACAGAGAGAAGAGGAGTTAACATCTGGACACACAGAGAGGAGGAGTTAACACCTGGACACAGAGAGAGAAGAGGAGTTAACACCTGGACACACAGAGAGAAGAGAAGTTAACATCTGGACACAGAGAAGAAGAGTGAACATCTGGACAGGTAACACACAGAGAGGAGGAGTTAACATCTGGACACACAGAGAAGAGGAGGAGTTAACATCTGGACACACAGAGAAGAGGAGTTAACATCTGGACACAGAGAGAAGAAGAGTTAACATCTGGACACACAGAGAGAGGAGGAGTTAACACCTGGACACACAGAGAGAGGAGGAGTTAACACCTGGACACACAGAGAGAGGAGGAGTTAACACCTGGACACACAGAGAGAGGAGGAGTTAACACCTGGACACACAGAGAGAGGAGGAGTTAACACCTGGACACAGAGAGAGGAGGAGTTAACATCTGGACACACAGAGAGGAGGAGTTAACACCTGGACACAGAGAAGAGGAGGAGTTAACACCTGGACACAGAGAAGAGGAGGAGTTAACACCTGGACACACAGAGAGGAGGAGTTAACATCTGGACACACAGAGAGAAGAGGAGTTAACATCTGGACACACAGAGAGGAGGAGTTAACACCTGGACACAGAGAAGAGGAGGAGTTAACACCTGGACACACAGAGAGGAGGAGTTAACATCTGGACACAGAGAGAGGAGGAGTTAACACCTGGACACAGAGAGAGGAGGAGTTAACACCTGGACACAGAGAGAAGAGGAGTTAACATCTGGACACAGAGAGAAGAGGAGTTAACATCTGGACACACAGAGAGGAGGAGTTAACACCTGGACACAGAGAAGAGGTGGAGTTAACACCTGGACACAGAGAGAGGAGGAGTTAACATCTGGACACAGAGAGAAGAGGAGTTAACATCTGGACACACAGAGAGGAGGAGTTAACATCTGGACACAGAGAGAAGAGGAGTTAACATCTGGACACACAGAGAGAAGAGGAGTTAACATCTGGACACACAGAGAGGAGGAGTTAACACCTGGACACACAGAGAGGAGGAGTTAACATCTGGACACAGAGAGAAGAGGAGTTAACATCTGGACACACAGAGAGGAGGAGTTAACACCTGGACACAGAGAAGAGGAGGAGTTAACACCTGGACACAGAGAAGAGGAGGAGTTAACACCTGGACACAGAGAAGAGGAGGAGTTAACATCTGGACACACAGAGAGAAGAGGAGTTAACATCTGGACACACAGAGAAGAGGAGTTAACACCTGGACACACACAGAGAGGAGGAGTTAACACCTGGACACACAGAGAGAAGAGGAGTTAACATCTGGACACACAGAGAGAAGAGGAGTTAACATCTGGACACACAGAGAAGAGGAGTTAACACCTGGACACAGAGAGGAGGAGTTAACACCTGGACACAGAGAGGAGGAGTTAACACCTGGACACACAGAGAGGAGGAGTTAACACCTGGACACACAGAGAGAGGAGGAGTTAACATCTGGACACACAGAAAAGAGGAGTTAACACCTGGACACACAGAGAGGAGGAGTTAACACCTGGACACACAGAGAGGAGGAGTTAAAACCTGGACACACAGAGAGGAGGAGTTAAAACCTGGACAGGTAACACACAGAGAGGAGGAGTTAACACCTGGACACACAGAGAGGAGGAGTTAACATCTGGACAGGTAACACACAGAGAAGAGGAGTTAACACCTGGACACAGAGAGGAGGAGTTAACACCTGGACACAGAGAGGAGGAGTTAACACCTGGACATAGAGAGGAGGAGTTAACACCTGGACACACAGAGAGGAGGAGTTAAAACCTGGACAGGTAACACACAGAGAGGAGGAGTTAACATCTGGACACACAGAGAGGAGGAGTTAACATCTGGACACACAGAGAGGAGGAGTTAACACCTGGACAGGTAACACACAGAGAGGAGGAGTTAACACCTGGACACACAGAGAGGAGGAGTTAACACCTGGACACACAGAGAGGAGGAGTTAACATCTGGACACACAGAGAGGAGGAGTTAACACCTGGACACAGAGAGAGGAGGAGTTAACACCTGGACACACAGAGAAGAGGAGTTAACATCTGGACACACAGAGAGGAGGAGTTAACACCTGGACACACAGAGAGGAGGAGTTAACACCTGGACACACAGAGAGGAGGAGTTAACACCTGGACACACAGAGAGAAGAGGAGTTAACATCTGGACACACAGAGAGAGGAGGAGTTAACATCTGGACACACAGAGAGAGGAGGAGTTAACACCTGGACAGGTAACACACCCTATCTGTCCCCAGTGTCTCACCTGTCCCCCAGAGTCTTACCTGGACATTGGGCCTGTTCCTCTTGGTGGCCCCCTCAAACGCCAGGTAGGACAGGGACGCCTGCTCACTTCCTCCCACGTCCACCTTGAAGACGTCTCCAGACTTTGAGGTCACGATGCCGATGACGGTCTCTCCTTTAGCGGGGACATACTGAGGACAGACAGGGGACAGGGTCAGCTCCCAGCATGCACTGGTCCCTCATGAATAAATAAATATATAAATCGCATCTTTTCTGAAGGGAGCTCCGTGTCCAGTCTCACCCTCCTCTGCTGGGAGTCGATCCAGAACACGTTCGGTTGTTTGTGTCGCAGGACGCCGCTCTTACACACCAGCAGCCGGGCTCCGCTCCGCCTCAGACCCGGGCCGCACAACACCTTCTCCGGCTTCACGGGCTCCGACAGAGAGATGGTGTCCTCGGCCTCGAAGGAGAACTCATCTCCCGGTAACAGAACCTCCCCGACCCGCTGCTTCAGTCCGGAGAACATGCTGCTGCTCACACGCTGGTGTTGTTGTCCGCCGGACGGAAGAACACGACACACACCGGAAACAGGAAACAGGAAGTAGCCTGCAGCGCCCTCTGACGGAAAGGAGGGGAAAAAGAAAAGAAGACCTCGTTTATTTTCTTCCAGATCTATTAATTTATTAATTTGAAGATTAAATCCAGGACGGAACGATGTGACCAAGAGGGCTAAAGAAAAAAACCGCTAAACACTAAATCTAACAATAATGATGAAAGCCTCTCTCCTCTGTGTGTCTCTACCTGTCTACCTGTGTGTGGCGCTGTCACTGTTGCCTCGAGACAGACACCACGTGGTGCTGCTCATAAAACCCGCGCCTTTTAAAAATGTCCTCTACACCTGATCCTCCACGCGTCTTTTAAAAATGTCCACTGCACCTGATCCTCCACGCGTCTTTTAAAAATGTCCACTGCACCTGATCCTCCACGCGTCTTTTAAAAATGTCCACTGCACCTGATCCTCCACGCGTCTTTTAAAAATGTCCTCTACACCTGATCCTCCACGCGTCTTTAAAAAATGTCCTCTACACCTGATCCTCCACGCGTCTTTTAAAAAATGTCCTCTACACCCGATCCTCCACGCGTCTTTAAAAAATGTCCTCTACACCCGATCCTCCACGCGTCTTTAAAAAATGTCCTCTACACCCGATCCTCCACGCGTCTTTAAAAAATGTCCTCTACACCTGATCCTCCACGCGTCTTTAAAAAATGTCCTCTACACCTGATCCTCCACGCGTCTTTAAAAAATGTCCACTACACCTGATCCTCCACGCGTCTTTTAAAAAACAAAACGCTTGTGCGTGGGAAGAGACACATCCTTGACTGGACAGCGTCAGTGGACATGAGTTTAAGACCAACTGTAAAATGTGACGACGAGTGTTTTTAGTGGAACATGGAAGAACACAGGAGAACCAAGTTCTTCATCCCCCAATCATCTGAGACTGATACGGTATGAGACGTGATGTTATGACTGATGATCTATCTGGTTGGACTTTTGTCAGAAGATGTCAGTTCATGTTCACAGTCTGTTTTATTAGACTATTGTGGTTTGATGGGTTGACAAAGGTGTCAAACTCAATCAGAGGAGCTAACCACGGGGCTAAGTTAGCATGCTAATGCTAATATCGTGTTAAACATGTTGCTGTTATTTGGCTAACGGTCACTTTCAGTGTGTCTGTATGTTAGCATGTATGCTAACAGACTGGTGTTTAGCTGCAGTGTTGTCATTTACAGTCAGTTTTCTGTTAGCCGTGTGTGCTACCGTGGAACAGTAGGCTAACAGATTTAGCACGTTCTCTGCTAACTGGTCTGCTAACTGGTTACATGACGTAGTGACGCTGCTAACTGGTTACAAAGACGTAGTGATGCTGCTAACTGGTTTCAAAGACGTAGTGACGCTGCTAACTGGTTACAAAGACGTAGTGACTCTGCTAACTGGTTACATGACGTAGTGACTCTGCTAACTGGTTACAAAGACGTAGTGACTCTGCTAACTGGTTACATGACGTAGTGACGCTGCTAACTGGTTACAAAGACGTAGTGACTCTGCTAACTGGTTACAAAGACGTAGTAACTCTGCTAACTGGTTACATGACGTAGTGACTCTGCTAACTGGTTACAAAGACGTAGTGACTCTGCTAACTGGTTACAAAGACGTAGTGACGCTGCTAACTGGTTACATGACGTAGTAACTCTGCTAACTAAGGTATTCAGAAAGTAAAGGATCTTTATGTAGATGGAGTTTTGCTTACATTTGACCAGTTATGTCAGAGGTACCAAATCCCGAAGAAACACTTCTTTAAATATTTGCAGTTGAAAAGCTATGTGGCTTCAAAACACAAACAGTTTATGTGTATACCATCTTTATCTAAATTAGAGGAAATAACACTTGCAAATTTGGGAGGGAAGGGCCATGTATCTAAATATTACAATATACTAGTCGTACATAGTACCGAATCAACAATAGACAAATTAAACGCTTGGAAAATGGATATAAAAGAAGATATTGATGAATTAGATTGGAATGAAGCATGCTTAAAAGCCCAAACACAAACAATAAACACAAGGTTTCGATTACTTCAATATAAATGGTTAATGAGAGTGTATATAACTCCAGTTAAACTCCACCATATGAATCCAAACACTCCGGATAACTGTACTAAATGTTTGAATGAGAAAGGAACATTATTTCACTGCTTATGGGAATGTGTGAAGATCCAAAGCTTCTGGAAAGATGTTATAAATTGTTTGTCAGAGATCTTTAATGTTAAAGTCCCCCTAAGTGCTAAACTGTGTGTGCTTGGAATATGGCCAGAAAACTTTCTACAAACATCAAAACAATATACAGTTCTGGATTTTGGACTTCTCCAGGCCAGGAGAGCTATTGCACTATGTTGGAAGAGTATGGACACTCCTACATTGAGAATGTGGATAAGAGAGCTTTCTGACTGTATTGGACTGGAAAGACTAACGTACATTGCCAAGGGCAAACAAAATGACTTTGTCGAACTCTGGGAACCATATATGAACATTATGACGGATAAAAGTGCAAGATTTATCTGAAAATATGTGTTTTTTTTGTTTGTTTGTTTTTTTTTTTTATATACATTTCATTTATGTATTTTATTTTCCCCCCTAGTTGGTTGATTTGATATAACTATATTTTTGAAAATGGTGCAAGAAAGGTGTAGGTGTGTGTCTGTGTATTGTATTGGTAAATGTTGTATGTTTGTAAAACTTGAAAAATGATAATAAACATATTGTGGAAAAAAAAACTCTGCTAACTGGTTACAAAGACGTAGTGACTCTGCTAACTGGTTACATGACGTAGTGACTCTGCTAACTGGTTACAAAGACGTAGTGATGCTGCTAACTGGTTACATGACGTAGTGACTCTGCTAACTGGTTACAAAGACGTAGTGACTCTGCTAACTGGTTACAAAGACGTAGTGACTCTGCTAACTGGTTACATGACGTAGTGACTCTGCTAACTGGTTACAAAGACGTAGTGATGCTGCTAACTGGTTACATGACGTAGTGACTCTGCTAACTGGTTACAAAGACGTAGTGATGCTGCTAACTGGTTACATGACGTAGTGACTCTGCTAACTGGTTACATGACGTAGTGACTCTGCTAACTGGTTACAAAGACGTAGTGACTCTGCTAACTGGTTACATGACGTAGTGACTCTGCTAACTGGTTACATGACGTAGTAACTCTGCTAACTGGTTACATGACGTAGTGACTCTGCTAACTGGTTACAAAGACGTAGTGATGCTGCTAACTGGTTACAAAGACGTAGTGACTCTGCTAACTGGTTACATGACGTAGTAACTCTGCTAACTGGTTACAAAGACGTAGTGACGCTGCTAACTGGTTACAAAGACGTAGTGATGCTGCTAACTGGTTACAAAGACGTAGTGACTCTGCTAACTGGTTACAAAGACGTAGTGACTCTGCTAACTGGTTACAAAGACGTAGTGACTCTGCTAACTGGTTACAAAGACGTAGTGACGCTGCTAACTGGTTACAAAGACGTAGTGATGCTGCTAACTGGTTACAAAGACGTAGTGACTCTGCTAACTGGTTACATGACGTAGTGACTCTGCTAACTGGTTACAAAGACGTAGTGACTCTGCTAACTGGTTACAAAGACGTAGTGACTCTGCTAACTGGTTACATGACGTAGTGACTCTGCTAACTGGTTACATGACGTAGTGATGCTGCTAACTGGTTACAAAGACGTAGTGACTCTGCTAACTGGTTACAAAGACGTAGTGATGCTGCTAACTGGTTACAAAGACGTAGTGACTCTGCTAACTGGTTACAAAGACGTAGTGACTCTGCTAACTGGTTACAAAGACGTAGTGATGCTGCTAACTGGTTACAAAGACGTAGTGACTCTGCTAACTGGTTACAAAGACGTAGTGATGCTGCTAACTGGTTACAAAGACGTAGTGACTCTGCTAACTGGTTACAAAGACGTAGTGACTCTGCTAACTGGTTACAAAGACGTAGTGACTCTGCTAACTGGTTACATGACGTAGTGACTCTGCTAACTGGTTACATGACGTAGTGACTCTGCTAACTGGTTACATGACGTAGTGACTCTGCTAACTGGTTACAAAGACGTAGTGACGCTGCTAACTGGTTACAAAGACGTAGTGACTCTGCTAACTGGTTACATGACGTAGTAACTCTGCTAACTGGTTACAAAGACGTAGTGACTCTGCTAACTGGTTACAAAGACGTAGTGACTCTGCTAACTGGTTACATGACGTAGTGACTCTGCTAACTGGTTACAAAGACGTAGTGATGCTGCTAACTGGTTACATTCAATTCAATTCAATTCAATTTTATTTATATAGCGTCAATAACAATACAAATCGTCTCAAGACGCTTTACAAAAACCCGGCCTGAAACCCCCAGAGCAGCCTGAAGGCAACGGTGGCAGGAAAAACTCCCTTTTAACAGGAAGAAACCTCGAGCAGAACCCAGCTCATATGGAGGGACCCATCTGCCTAAGGCCAGCCGGGTACAGACAGAAGAAAGAGAGAAGAGAACAGCAAGATAAACATACATCTGTCATAGATACACATATCTGACTAAAGTGTACATGTGGAATCTGATGATACAAACTGATGATGTTACATGACAGTTTGAAAATGTAAGAGGAATCATAGGCAGGTTGGAGAATTGTTCATTCAGGTAGGAGTGGATAACTGCAGGATTCCATGAAGACTAGGCAGGCTGATGAGACCACGACAACAGATGTAGTATAGAGCTCCACAGGAAACACACCACTCCAGGCCAGAGATACTCACAAGAAGAGGGGGGAAGAGGGGGGAAGAGGGGGGCAGGGGGGGAAGGGGGGTGGGACACACACAGCAGTAAACATTCTACATAGTAATAGCACAGAATTGTATGACTAGTAGTATATAGGAAATTAGAGGGCAAGAGCTCTGTGCCAGAGAAAAGAAAGTGGAGGATGAGAGAGAGGAGAGAGAAGAAAGAAGGAGGACATGTGTTTGGTGCATCGTCCCCCAGCAGCCTAGGCCTATAGCAGCATAACTAAGGGATGGTTTAGTCCAGCCCTAACTATAAGCCTGATCAAAAAGGAAAGTCTTAAGCCTGACCTTAAAAATAGAGAGAGTGTCTGCCTCCCGAACCCAAACTGGGAGCTGGTTCCATAGGAGAGGAGCCTGATAGCTGAAAGCTCTACCTCCCATTCTACTTTTTGAAATTCTAGGAACCACAAGTAGGCCTGCACTTTCAGACCGAAGTGATCTGCTGGGATGATATGGTACAATAAGGTCTTTAAGATACGAAGGAGCTAGGCCTTTAAGGGCCTTGTATGTAAGGAGGAGGATTTTAAATTCTATTCTAGACTTTAAAGGGAGCCAGTGAAGAGAAGCTAAAACTGGAGTAATATGATCTCTCTTGCTAATTCCTGTCAATGCTCTTGCTGTGGCATTTTGAATCAACTGGAGGCTTTTTAAAGAGCTATTTGGACAGCCAGACAGTAATGAATTACAATAATCCAGTCTGGACGACACAAATGCATGAACTAGTTTTTCAGCATCACTCTGAGACAGGATGTTCCTAATTTTGACGATATTACGCAGGTGAAAGAAGGCAGTCCTGGTCACTTGCTTTATGTGACATTTAAAGGACATATCCTCATCAAATATAACACCAAGGTTTTTTACAGTAGTACTGGAGGCCAAGGTAATGCCATCCAAAGACACCATGTGATTAGATAATGAATCTCTGAGATGCTTAGGACCGAATACAATAACTTCTGTTTTGTCTGAGTTTAAGAGTAGGAAATTACAGGTCATCCAAGCCTTTATGTCTTTAAGGCATGCTTGGAGTTTAACCAACTGATTAGTTTCATCTGGTTTCATAGATAAATATAGCTGGGTGTCGTCTGCATAGCAATGAAAGTTTATGCCATGTTTTCTAATAATCTTGCCTAATGGCAACATGTATAACGTGAAGAGTATTGGTCCTAGCACAGAACCCTGAGGAACTCCATAACTTACTTTTGTATAAGTAGAGGAATCATTATTGACATGAACAAACTGGAATCTGTCAGATAGATAGGATTCAAACCAGTCTAATGCAGTTCCTTTAATCTTGACCTCACTTTCAAGTCTCTGTAGTAAAATATTATGATCAATAGCGTCAAATGCAGCACTAAGATCTAGCAGAACAAGTATAGAGACAAGTCCACTGTCTGAAGCCATGAGGAGATCATTGGTAACTTTAACCAGAGCTGTTTCTGTACTATGATGAACTCTAAAACCTGACTGAAACTCTTCAAACAGACCATTCTTGTTTAAGTGGTCACACAACTGATTAGCAACAACTTTTTCTAGAATTTTGGAAATAAAGGGAAGGTTGGAGATTGGTCTATAGTTGGCTAAAACATCTGGATCTAGAGTGGCTTTCTTAAGTAAGGGCTTAATTACAGCAATCTTAAAAGACTGAGGCACATATCCTGTTAATAAAGATAAATTTATCTGGTTCAATATGGAGATGTTAATTAATGGAAAAACTTCTTTGAGCAATTTAGTTGGGATTGGATCTAGAAGACAGGTTGATGGTTTAGATGCTGTAATTGTTGAAGAGAGCTCAAGAAGATCTACTGGGGAGAAGGATTCCAGATATTGATAAGGTCGTACAAAAGTTTCTAATGTCGCTGTACTTGCATCTTTAACAGCTGTTGGAAGGATGCCTTGAATATTTTCTCTAATGCCGACAATTTTATTAGTAAAGAAGCTCATGAAGTCATTACTACTGAGGGCTAAAGGAATAGATGGCTCAACAGAGCTGTGGCTCTTTGTCAGCCTGGCTACAGTGCTGAAAAGAAATCTGGGGTTGTTCTTGTTTTCTTCTATTAATGATGAATAATATGCTGTTCTAATACTACTGAGAGCTTTTTTATAAGTTGTTAAACTAACTGACGTAGTGACTCTGCTAACTGGTTACAAAGACGTAGTGACGTAGTGACGCTGCTAACTGGTTACAAAGACGTAGTGACTCTGCTAACTGGTTACATGACGTAGTGACTCTGCTAACTGGTTACATGACGTAGTGACTCTGCTAACTGGTTACAAAGACGTAGTGACTCTGCTAACTGGTTACATGACGTAGTGACGCTTCTAACTGGTTACAAAGACGTAGTGACGCTGCTAACTGGTTACATGACGTAGTGACGCTGCTAACTGGTTACAAAGACGTAGTGACGCTGCTAACTGGTTACATGACGTAGTGACTCTGCTAACTGGTTACATGACGTAGTGACTCTGCTAACTGGTTACAAAGACGTAGTGACTCTGCTAACTGGTTACATGACGTAGTGACTCTGCTAACTGGTTACATGACGTAGTGACTCTGCTAACTGGTTACAAGACGTAGTGACTCTGCTAACTGGTTACAAAGACGTAGTGACTCTGCTAACTGGTTACATGACGTAGTGACGCTTCTAACTGGTTACAAAGACGTAGTGACGCTGCTAACTGGTTACAAAGACGTAGTGACGCTGCTAACTGGTTACAAAGACGTAGTGACTCTGCTAACTGGTTACATGACGTAGTGACTCTGCTAACTGGTTACAAAGACGTAGTGACTCTGCTAACTGGTTACATGACGTAGTGACTCTGCTAACTGGTTACATGACGTAGTGACTCTGCTAACTGGTTACAAGACGTAGTGACTCTGCTAACTGGTTACAAAGACGTAGTGACTCTGCTAACTGGTTACATGACGTAGTGACTCTGCTAACTGGTTACATGACGTAGTGACGCTTCTAACTGGTTACAAAGACGTAGTGACACTGCTAACTGGTTACAAAGACGTAGTGACGCTGCTAACTGGTTACATGACGTAGTGACGCTGCTAACTGGTTACATGACGTAGTGACGCTGCTAACTGGTTACATGACGTAGTGACGCTGCTAACTGGTTACAAAGACGTAGTGACGCTGCTAACTGGTTACATGACGTAGTGACTCTGCTAACTGGTTACATGACGTAGTGACTCTGCTAACTGGTTACATGACGTAGTGACGCTGCTAACTGGTTACATGACGTAGTGACTCTGCTAACTGGTTACAAAGACGTAGTGACTCTGCGAACTGGTTACATGACGTAGTGACTCTGCTAACTGGTTACAAAGACGTAGTGACTCTGCTAACTGGTTACATGACGTAGTGACGCTTCTAACTGGTTACAAAGACGTAGTGACGCTGCTAACTGGTTACATGACGTAGTGACGCTGCTAACTGGTTACAAAGACGTAGTGACGCTGCTAACTGGTTACATGACGTAGTGACTCTGCTAACTGGTTACATGACGTAGTGACTCTGCTAACTGGTTACAAAGACGTAGTGACGCTGCTAACTGGTTACATGACGTAGTGACTCTGCTAACTGGTTACATGACGTAGTAACTCTGCTAACTGGTTACATGACGTAGTGACTCTGCTAACTGGTTACATGACGTAGTGACGCTGCTAACTGGTTACATGACGTAGTGACGCTGCTAACTGGTTACATGACGTAGTGACTCTGCTAACTGGTTACATGACGTAGTAACTCTGCTAACTGGTTACATGACGTAGTGACTCTGCTAACTGGTACAGAGTTACTACGTCTTTGTGTCAGAGTCTCCGTTAACATGTTTTCGTATTATTGGTCAAC
This sequence comes from Chelon labrosus, assembly GCF_963514085.1. NCBI lineage: Eukaryota > Metazoa > Chordata > Actinopteri > Mugiliformes > Mugilidae > Chelon > Chelon labrosus. The sequence goes on from NC_140358.1 coordinate 30,550,071, forward strand.
CGTATGAACTTCAGCGCAGTGCGCTGCCGTACCGATACGGTGAGCGGTTGCCAAGGCAACCATGAGACTGACGAGTTTGTCAATGAAGTTGGGGGGAGGAGCTAATTGACGTACCTGCCTGATGCACGTAAAATACCTGCGGGTCAGTAGTGATAGATATAAAATATTATCTTGCCTGATACAGTTATGGGCCTTGAATTTGACATGTGTGGTTTATGAGTGATCATTTATGTAATATACCGTAGTATTAGCCAATATAAATATTATATATGGTCATTTAAAAACACAAATCATACTAATAGATGGCAACCCTAGCCACCCTCCATCATGTGTTCTTTCTACCGGGGCACCACTGAGAGTGTCCTCACTGGCTGCATCACTGTGTGGTGCCAAAAGACCCTGCAACGCATAGTGAACACAGCCATGCCTTTGTCTCCTCCAGGCTGGACTACTGTAATGCACTCCTCATTGGGATCTCTGGCAAGAGCATCCAGAGACTCCAGTACATTCAGAACAGCACTGCCAGGATCCTGATGAGGGTACGCAAGCATGACCACATCACCCCCATTCTGAAATCCCTTCACTGGCTCCCTGTCCCACTCAGGATTGAGTACAAGGTCTCCCTCCTCACTCACCAGTGCATTCATGGACATGCCCCCCTTTACCTACAGGAACTCCTTACCCCCCACACTTCCTCATGCACCCAGTCTGCAACCTCAAACACCCTTCAAACCCCCAGAACCAAGCTCTGCAGCATGGGTGATAGGGCCTTTGCTTCTGCTGCCCCCAGGCTGTGGAACGCCCTCCCTGACCACCTGAGGGCCCCACAGACTACAGATACTTTTAAAAAGGACTTAAAAACATATCTTTTTAAAAAAGCCTACAACTAAATTGTATTTTTTTCTTTCTTCTATTTTTATTTTTTAACCTTAATTTTAAAATTTTTGACCCTGGATTATTTAACTTACATTATTTTTAAACTGTTTGCCCTGTAGCACTTTGAGATTGCTTTAAATGTAAAGTGCAATACAAATAAAATTGATTATTATTATTATTATTATTATTAATTATTTATATTCATTTTTATTCCTCATGAAGGTTTTACTTGAGTGTCAGCAGGTGGCGCTCTGACTCAACATTTATCTGAGTTCAGGGAAGAAACCAACTGATCAACCTGATCAATAAAACACTACTCTGAGACTATAATATATAAAAATAAAAACTGTTAAAATACAACTGTAAATAATATATATATATATATATACACACACTAAATGGTCTTGCTTTTATATAGAGCTTTTCTACCTATTGGTACTCAAAGCGCTTTACAGTCACGGACACATCTACCCATTCGCTCACACATTCACACACCAGTGCCACGCACTGGGAGCAACCGGGGGGTTTAGTGTCTTGCTCACGGACACTTTGTCATGTGGCACATTCCGGGGATCAAACCGCTAACCCTCTGGTTCCTACTGAGCCACAGCCGCCCCCCGGTCAAAAGTTTTAGAACACCCTAATTCTTCCAGTTATTTATTGCAATTCAAGTCGTGCAAGTCCAATGAATAGCTTGAAATGGTACAAAGGTAAGTACTGAACAGCCAGAGGTTAAAAAAAAGGTTTGGTTACTCAAAACTGAAAAATAATGTACATTTCAGAATTCTACAAAAAGGCCTCTTTCAGGGAACATGAGGTGGGTTAACAATTTAAAGCTGTTCTGCAGCAATGAAGGTTGAATCAGCCTTGAAAGCTGGTGCTACTAATTCCTACAGGTGTTCCAACTTTTCTTGGTTCCTTACAACCTCCTCTGTCTGCATGAAAGCAGTGTTGGAACACACTGTGGTACCAGACCCTCATGAGCATCAGGTGGTCAGAGGTTCATCCTACAGCAAGATAATGACCCAAAACACAAGTCCAAGCTATGACAGAACTACCTCAGGAGAAAAGAACAAGATGGTAAGCTTGAAAACATGGAATGGATGAGATGATGCTGAGGAGCATAGTGAGCAGAGGTCAGAGGTCACCAACTTTCTGCAGTCAATCTTTACAGACCTCCAAACTTCATGTGTCCTTCAGATTAGCTCAAGAACAGTAGAGAGCTTCATGGAATGGGTTCCCATGGCTGAGCAGCTGCATCCAAGCCGTACATCACCAAGTACAATGCAAAGCGTCGGATGCAGTTATGTCAGACCTGTTGTCTTTTTGTTTGTTTTTTAATTAAATAAACCCTTATCTTTCCATCTCCGTCATGTGTCTCCACTTTATGTTGCGCCTCTCGAGCCGGGTCGTAACATAAATGGGGGCTCGTCCTGGATCACTTTTGGACAATTTTTTGTGGAGACTGAATGCCGGAGTTTCTTTTTTTCCCCTTAGGGTTAGGGTTAGGGTTATTTGAAGCTTAATTTGCAGTTGATCTTTTTTTCTTGGACGTTAGTAGAGTCAAGCCAATGTTGCCACATGAGGTAAATTTGCCTGTTTTAGAACTTGCCTGGTGTAGAAAGCCTCCGAGTGTTGGTGTGACCATCACAACTTTATTGTTTTTTGCGCGGTAACCCTGAGGTGGCCCCTGGCGTGCCCGGGAAAGCCGACGAAGACTAGCTGAGGTCTAGTTTTGTTTTTTTAATTAAATAAACCCTTATTTTTCTAACTCCATCATGTGTCTCCATTTTATGTTGCGCCTCTCGAGCCAGGTCATAACATTCACTATTAAACATAGCCCTGAGGTCTACTGTTGTTTCTACTGTTGTTTTTCTTCCATTTGATTTCACGAAACGTTTAAGTGATCACTGATCACCATCAATCAGGATTTTTTTCCGACCACATTTCTTCCTGGTAGACGATGGTTCTCCACTATCCTTCCAGTTTTTAATAATGCCTTGGACAGTTCTTAACCCAGTTTTAGTAGTTTCTACAATCTCCTTAGATGTTTTCTCTGCTTGATGCATGCCAATGATTTGACCCTTCTCCAACAGACGACCACAGGATGTGTCTTCAGACATGGTTGTTGAAGAAATGAGAAGCTACTCATTGCATCAGTTGGGCTTAAATAACTTGTTGTCAGCTGAAAGATAATCACCCATGCAGTAATTATCCAATAGGAGGTGAATACCTGTTTGATTAGTTTGACAGTTAGTTTTTTTTTGGCCAGGCTGTGTAGCTATGTGGATGTACATATTTGGTTGTTTCTGTTTAAAATCACACATTTTATTACCTCCATGTATCTGACTCGGTTGTTTAAAAATCAATTAGCAGCGTCTTCATCCCACGCAGCTGAGAGAACAGGGCAGAGCTATCGTTTTAGAATTTATTACTTTTAGTTTTTTAATAATTATGTAAAATAAAGTTGGAATGTAATCAAATAAAATTAAATTAAAAGTTAAAAGCCAGAGTGTACCTGTTTTTATATTGTATGTCTCCTGTGAGGCGTTTGTTCCAGTGATGGTTCTGTCGGGTCCAGAAAATCCTTCTCTGCTGGACTAAACTTTATCAAAATCACTGACTTACATTTTAATATTTTCCCATTAATCTTATTAAATTATTCCAATAGTTTATTCTATTCATGTTATGTCTTGTCTGTCTCTCAGCTGCAGTGTAGCTTAGCATTAGAGCTTTCATCCAATCATATTTCAGCATCATGTGTTGCTGGAGTCAAAGAAATCTGCCTGGGCCTTCACAATTAAAACTGAAACACATTGTAATGATGCTGTTCCTGTCAGTGTTTTACCGTCCTCTGATTGGACAGTCAGGAGCCACTCCGTTTAAGCCAACCTATTGACAGGCTATCAAATTTGGTTGCAGATGTTCTTAGAAAGACATTTTCACGGCGGACTTAAAAGGAAAAGCTGGATATTGTGAGGAAAGACCGCCCAACCCTGGAGATAGCTAGCCTGACCCAGGTCAGCAGCTATGAGCGCTACCGTTGGTTGACAGGCTCTGAGGAGAACTCTAAATAGTTTCTAAAGTTCTGGTGAGTAAAATGAATTATATTTACATCTGTTATGTATATTTTTGTCATTTTATTGGGTCGACATTGATGCTTCTGCTGGATTTGATGTATGTGGCGCTGGTGGCTGCAGAGAGTGAGAGGAGACTTTATGAATTGTTCTAAGTGAGTTTCTTTCTTTAGTAATGACATTCATCTCTCTATATGAGATACCTGTCTACGATGCTACGTCCTGTTTTAATGTGTATCTGTATGATGTTGATGGTTTCTATAGCAGTGGAGTCATAACCATCGTATTAAGACGTGTTTTAATGAGGTTGGAGGTCATTGAAGGTCTAGGTGGAAAATACTCGACCCAACACTGGCTGCCTCACAATAAACTCAATTAACAGGAAATAGCTTGTGAACAAACTCACACGAGATTTTCAGCTTTATTTTATAAAAACACTGGAGCCTGTAGACGAGGGTTAGGGGCGTCAAACTCCCACACCCAAAGAAAACACTGATTTGGTAAAAAAGTCAAAAGAAATAAAAACATTTTCTTCTTTTCCTCCACAAACAGAGTGAACACTTCATTTTCTTCTTCTTCTTTGGCAGTGTTCAGGTGCTTCTCATTCTTCTGCAGTTTTACTGACTCATCGTCCTGCTGGAGCGACTGCGGATCACCTTCTGGAAAAGATCATCTGAAACACAAACCGGTGTCTCCTGTAGATTAACCTCAGTCTTAGAGCAGACTCTCCTTAAGATTAACCTCAGATTTAGAGCAGACTCTCCTGTAGATTAACCTCAGACTTAGAGCAGACTCTCCTGTAGATTAACCTCAGATTTAGAGCAGACTCTCCTGTAGATTAACCTCAGATTTAGAGCAGACTCTCCTGTAGATTAACCTCAGACTTAGAGCAGACTCCCCTTAAGATTAACCTCAGATTTAGAGCACACTCTCCTGAAGATTAACCTCAGTTTTAGAGCAGACTCTCCTGTAGATTAACCTCAGATTTAGAGCAGACTCTCCTGAAGATTAACCTCAGTCTTAGAGCAGACTCTCCTGTAGATTAACCTCAGACTTAGAGCAGACTCTCCTGTAGATTAACCTCAGACTTAGAGCAGACTCTCCTGAAGATTAACCTCAGTCTTAGAGCAGACTCTACTGAAGATTAACCTCAGACTTAGAGCAGACTCTCCTGAAGATTAACCTCAGACTTAGCGCAGACTCTCTTTAAGATTAACCTCAGTCTTAGAGCAGATTCTCCTGTAGATTAACCTCAGACTTAGAGCAGACTCTCTTTAGGATTAACCTCAGACTTAGAGCAGACTCTCCTGAAAATTAACCTCAGACTTAGAGCAGACTCTCCTGAAGATAAACCTCAGACTCACCATTCCTGAAGCTCTTGGAGTCAGCCTGTGAGACAAGGAGAAGGGCATCACAGAACCGTTTAGGCTGGATCCATTATTGATCATTGATCATGGATTATCAGGAGTTCTTACCTTGAAGGCGGCGGCGGGTCTGAGCAGAGCGGCCGGTCCGTCGGCCTGCTCTCGGTCGACCTTCGGAGCTGAAGATAGGAACATGAAGAAAAGATCCTGTTTATTTATCTCTGCCCACAAACAAACAAACCAACAAACAAACAGACAGTGAGGCGCTCACGCAGAGGTTTGATGATGCTGTTGACGGCGTGAATGACTCCGTTAGTCGCCATCAGGTCGGTGTCAGACACCGGGACCTTGTTGACGTACACCGTGTAGTTCCTCTGAGACGACAGACCAATGACAGCGATCAGTTACTCACAACTAACTTCTTCTATGTTTAAATAAAGTTTGTTGGACTGACCATCCCCAGCTCCAGCTTCTCCCCCTGCAGAGGTTGGAGTCTGGTGTGAGAGCCGACTCCCCCGCTGACCAGCATGCCCTCCCCCAGGTGATACCTGAGCACAGCGGACAGCTCCTGGCGGTTACCTGGAAACACACGGCGGTTATTGAACACAACCCACAGAGAGGAGTCAGATGGTTGTTGGTGAAGGTCACTGCTGCTGGTAAAGTGTTATTGTTGGACGTGAGAGTGACCTCAGAGTCTGAGCTCGACGAAGAGGCGTCCTCTGAGCGTCTGCATGTCTTTATTAGGACGCCGTGAGGACGTTTGTTTAAACCAGAGGATGATTCTGCCCTGAGTCACATAAACACTTTGTTCTGGACATTCAGACCAAACAAGGAGCTGGAGGATCTGATACTCACGCATCAGTCGGTTGAGTTCGGCCTGAGACATGGCGCCGAACGCCTCATTGGTGGGAGCGAAAAAGGTGAGCGCCCCCTGCTGGTTCAGCAGCTCCGTCATCCCGGCCGCCTGGATGGCGCCGACCAGGAGGCTGAAACCACGAGAGACAGTAGCTGATTGCCAGAAGCTACAGTAATAGTAACTACAATGCTAACTGCTAATATTATAATGCAATCTGCCATAAGAGCACCTTGATGCTAAGCTAACAGTTTTGCCCTGCTTCCAGTCTGTTATGTTCAGGTGATGTTGGAATAATTTATGTCTTTATGAGTCGATGACGTGATGGCGGACGAAGGCGATTGTGACAGAGCTTCAACTCTGAGGTTTGTCTCTCAGACGAGTTTATCTGAAAAGCTCTAATTATTCTCAACGATCCATTTCCTTTTTCTTCAGTGAAGCTCAGTCACACCTGGAGGTGCTCACCTGAAGCGGTCGTCGGCCTTCAGGATGTCCATGACCGTCCCCATCGGTGGCGTGAGGACTTTGTCCAGGGTGAACATGGAGGCGAATCGGCCAGTCTTATCGTGTGCGGCGATGCAGGCGTTCTCAATGCACAGGTTCTACAGAGAAGAAGTAAGACGACCTGAGAACACGCTAACAAGACGTTAACCTCACCTGATCCACTTATTGATCTCTGATCACCTGATTCACACTGAGAGGACACTGATAATCCAGAAAGATCCATAACATCTGAAAGTTTCCGATCTGTCTTTGACTGATTAGTGGATTCATTAACTGAAACCAGAGTCACAGTCTGGGATCTGTCCTCACGGTTTAACCAACTCAACAGTTTTTGGTCTCTGGGATAAAATATGCAAGGGCCTATGAAGGGCCTAGAGCAGGGATGGGCAACTGGCGACCCGCGGGCGTTTGAAGTGGCCCTTAGATAAATTTTTGAAAATTATAAAAATGTGTCCTCTGCGACACTGAATCAGTTGTAATGACACAGTCGGCCACTAGATGGCGCCTCTAATGCAGACGCCGCCTCGTAAACGCTTCCACTGGCGCCGTGTGTTTCAGGTGAAATGGGAAGAAGATTATCTGTTCACAGAATTTAAAAGCAAACCAATGTGCTTATTCTGCTTAGAGACGTTATCTGACATGAAAGATTTCACTTCAAGTTGCCGCTACAACACGTTGCACAAAGTTAAATACGAGAAGTATACTAAAGCTGCAAGGGCTGCTATCGTAGCGGACCTTAAATCAAAAGTACACAAACAACAGCGACTTTTTACCAGTGGCCACTGCTGATAGTGGTGAGGTAGAGACAGGGACAATGTTGAACTCTTTATTAGTGTAAAAATGCACAAATTAGTTCTTGCAATTAATGTTTGTCTGCTGTTCTGCAGCTTTCTGTCATCCTTGAGATGGATGGTAATTTGTATGTTTTATTTTCATGAGCCCTTTGCACTGAAAAATAAATAAATAAATAAATAAATAACAGTAAGAGGTTATTTTTTGTTTGCTTTAACAAACACACGCACACACACACACACACACACACACATATATGTATACACACAAACATATTTAAAATGGCAGTTTTATCATATCTGGTTAAGTGTGCGTTCCTATGTGGCCCTCTGGTAGTGTCGATGAAAAATTGTGGGCCCCCCCCATCATTTAAGTTGCCCATCCCTGAACTAGAGTATATTGACAACAACCACCACTAGGGGCACCCTTCTGTCTACCCTGGGTCCCACATTGACACTAATTTATCATTAGAGGATGTATAGCAGAGTAAGCCTGACTACAGAGTTCAGGAGCACATGTGGTCCCCTCTGACATCCAGAGTAATGATAGGACAGACGATAAATGAATCGATGTTCTTACGTTCCTGTAGACGAAGACTCGCAGCTTGAGGCCTCCCAGAGTCTCCAGCTCCTGGCCGTGGTACAGAGACTTTGACGACAGTTGCTGCTTCAAGATGTGATTGGTCATCAGCTTCCTCATGTCGGACGTCATGGTCACGCTTCCTGTTGGACACGGGACCAGGAGGACACATTAAACAGAGATCCACCTCCACGAGTCAAAGGTCAGGATCAAAGGACGTCACCTTTGAAGGCGTCGTTTAGCGGTGCCAGCATGGTCAGAGCCTCAGAGCCCGTGAGGCGGGGAGTCAGCCCGGCCTCAACGAACAGCTTGGTCGCCGTGGAAACGGAGGAACCTTCAGCCAGCTCCAGAAGAGTCTTAGCTGCAAGACAACAAGTACTTCAACCACTGGTATGAGAACTGGTCTACGGGTCTCTACCGACCTCTACAGATCACTACAGGTCTCAATCTGTCTCTACAGATCTCTACAGATCTCTACAGACCACTACAGGTCTCTACCGGACTTTACAGGGCACTAATTGTGGTAGTGTTGGTGGTGTTGGTCAGTGTTGATCAGAGTGAGCAGGTCCAGTATCTACGGTACCACCTACTGTACTAATACCAGTATGTATTAGTATCAGGAATCGGTACCTGAATCCGGGATGAGCAGCTCATTGATGTAGTGGATGACTCCGTTGGTTCCCAGCTGGTCCTTCTTGGTGACGATGGCCTTCCCATTCAGAGTCATCTGGTCTCCGTCACAGCCCACCTCCAGCGTGGTACCCTGCAGAGTCTCCATCGGTGTCCCCGACACGATCGACTCGGCACACTGCATGTTCTTCAGGACGTGGTAGTTCAGCAGGTCTGGCCACACAAGATCACAAACTGGTGTAAGACACATCTGGAGACAAGACTGATGGGGTCACAGTGCCCCCTGCTGCTCACCAGTCAGAGCCACGGGGTCTCCCAGGATCCTGTTCAGGGTCTCCCGAGGAATCTTCTCAAAGGCCTCATTGGTGGGAGCAAAGATGGTGTACTGACCCTCGCTCTCCAACATGGCGGTCAGCCCTGCGGCAGCGAAGGCCGTCTACGATACAAAATGAAAGTTAAAACGCAAACGACACCTGGCCAAAGATGATGTCACTGATGGTTAATTTGTGAAGCTGATGCAGCTCAGAACCTCTAAATGTTCCTCCTCAATCTCCACCAATAAAAAAATAATCTCTTCTACATCAACCTCGGTGACCTTCAGCTTTATTGAAGAAACTGTCGTGCTGTTTACGTCCAACCGGAGACCCTTCATTACCATCACTACCATCTCTACCCATCACTACCATCACTACCATCTCTACCCATCACTACCATCACTACCATCACTACCATCACTACCATCACTCTACCCATCACTACCATCACTACCATCACTACCATCACTACCATCACTACCATCACTCTACCCATCACTACCATCACTACCATCACTCTACCCATCACTACCATCACTACCATCACTACCATCACTCTACCCATCACTACCATCTCTACCCATCACTACCATCACTACCATCACTACCATCACTACCATCTCTACCCATCACTACCATCACTACCATCACTCTACCCATCACTACCATCACTACCATCACTACCATCACTACCATCACTCTACCCATCACTACCATCTCTACCCATCACTACCATCACTACCATCACTACCATCACTACCATCACTCTACCCATCACTACCATCACTACCATCACTACCATCACTCTACCCATCACTACCATCACTACCATCACTACCATCACTACCATCACTACCATCACTCTACCCATCACTACCATCACTACCATCACTACCATCACTACCATCACTCTACCCATCACTACCATCACTACCATCACTCTACCCATCACTACCATCACTACCATCACTACCATCACTCTACCCATCACTACCATCACTACCATCACTCTACCCATCACTACCATCACTACCATCACTACCATCACTACCATCACTACCATCACTCTACCCATCACTACCATCACTACCATCACTCTACCCATCACTACCATCACTACCATCACTACCATCACTACCATCACTACCATCACTACCATCACTCTACCCATCACTACCCATCACTACCATCACTCTACCCATCACTACCATCACTACCATCACTCTACCCATCACTACCATCACTACCATCACTACCATCACTACCCATCACTACCTTCACTACCATCACTCTACCCATCACTACCTTCACTACCATCACTACCATCACTACCATCTCTACCATCACTACCATCACTACCATCTCTACCATCACTCTACCCATCACTACCATCACTCTACCCATCACTACCACCACTACCTTCACTACCATCACTACCATCACTACCATCACTACCCATCACTACCATCACTCTACCCATCACTACCATCTCTACCATCACTCTACCCATCACTACCATCACTCTACCCATCACTACCATCACTACCATCACTACCATCACTACGATCACTACCATCACTCTACCCATCACTACCATCACTACCATCACTACCCATCACTACCTTCACTACCTTCACTACCATCACTACCCATCACTACCTTCACTACCATCACTACCATCTCTACCCATCACTACCTTCACTACCATCACTACCATCACTACCATCACTCTACCCATCACTACCATCACTACCATCACTACCATCACTCTACCCATCACTACCATCACTACCATCACTACCATCACTCTACCCATCACTACCATCACTACCATCACTACCATCACTACCATCACTCTACCCATCACTACCTTCACTACCATCACTACCATCACTACCATCTCTACCCATCACTACCATCACTACCATCACTACCATCACTACCTTCACTACCATCACTACCATCACTACCATCTCTACCCATCACTACCATCACTACCATCACTACCATCACTACCATCACTACCCATCACTACCTTCACTACCATCACTCTACCCATCACTACCTTCACTACCCATCACTACCATCTCTACCCATCACTACCATCACTACCATCACTACCATCACTCTACCCATCACTACCATCACTACCATCACTACCATCACTACCCATCACTACCTTCACTACCATCACTCTACCCATCACTACCATCACTACCATCACTACCATCACTACCATCTCTCTACCCATCACTACCCACCACTACCTTCACTACCATCACTACCATCACTACCATCTCTCTACCCATCACTACCCACCACTACCTTCACTACCTTCACTACCACCACTACGCTTCACTACCATCACTACCATCACTACCACCTCTACGCTTCACTACCATCACTACCATCACTGCCATCACTATTCTTCACTACCATCACTACCGACCCAGACTGACTGACTGACTGATTAACAAATTGATGGACTGATTGATGGACTGATTGATGGACTGATTGACAGGTGTACTCACTCGTAGCGTCTCCAGATCGTCGTCAATGTCAATGATTGACTGCATGTTGTTAGAGATGGCGGTGATGACGCGGTCGACCACGTGGACAATGCCGTTGGTGGCATGTTGGTCGGGTTTGATTAGACGAGCGCAGTTCACAGTGACAATCTGAGGAGAGGAGGAGGGAGTTAATCAATCAGTCAATAATCCTGATCCCGGTCCTGACTAATGGATACATAGACTCGATTCTGGCTCTGGTCCTGGTCCCGATGGCTCATCAGAGGTGGTCTCACCCCATTGCTGTAGTGGTGGATGTGGACGTGGGAGTCCTGGTACATGGAGGGGAAGGAGGATCCGTGCTTCAGCTCCTCAGATGTCAGCCTCCGGTTCACCATGTGGTAGTGAAGAGCGTTCAAGAGCTCGATGTTCACGTTACTGACCAGAGCGTCCAGGATCTCCTGTAGAGCCATCGTCATCATTACTATCACCACAATCATCACTGTCATCACTATCATCATCATCATCACCACAACCATCACTATCACTATCACTATCATCATCATCATCATCATCATCATCATGGTCACGCCACCAACGGCATCGTCCACCACTATCACCATCATCATCATCATCATCACCATCATCATCATCATCACTAGGGGGGGCTACTGACGGTGGGCAGGGCTGCCCAGGCCTCGTTGCTGGGGGCGAAGAAGGTGAAGCTTCCTGGTCCCTGGATCTCGTCGCTGAGTTTGGCTCGTTCTGAGTACATCTTAGTGGTGGAGGCTCCAACTACTCCCAGAGTGTTGTAAATGTTGACCAGAGGTAGCGCTGCAACACACTGGATGTTAGCACTGTCCCTGGAGGACACAGAGGACATTGAGGAACGAGAGGACAGAGAGGACAGAGAAAACATACCTGCAGGACAGCCCTTCTCTCCAGGAATCTTCTCATAACCAGGACAGCATTCGTAGGTGATCACCCTGCAGCAAAGACACATGGGAACACATGAGGACACATGAGGTGACATGAGGTCACATGAGGACACATTAAAACACATGAGGACACATGAGGACACATGTGGTCACATGAGGACACATGAGGTCACATGAGGTCACATGAGGACACATGAGGACCCATGAGGACATATGAGGACATGTGAAGATGTGTGGTCATACTGACGCTAAATGCGTTTGATTCCTTCAGTCGTTCCAGTTGTAAACCGAGTCAGACAGGAAGTCAACTAAACATCCAGTAGCAACCTTTTTTTTTAAGTAGCCGCAACTTTCAGAGCCAGCAACGATCAAAACGTCCTGACTTCTAACATGTCCAGGTCTGGGTTGGTTTGCGCTGCATCTGCCTTTACCACCAGGAGGAACTGTCCCCGCTTGCTCTATGGACTCACCTCATCGGGACAATCAAGTATCTAAATCTGAGGACAGACTGGACACCAGGGGTACCAGGGCTCAGGGATCAGATACCTAGTTCGGGTTCTGAATGGGTCGGAGGTCCTGGACTGTTTCCAGACTGAGCTCCACTCATGCGATGTTTGTTTCAAGGTTTCTGTGTTCAGTGATTTATGAGCCCGGTGGAAAACTGGGAGCACATGTGGGCCGTAATGGAGCGTGCAGCCCGGACCGGGCCTTTAGGACTTCCTGTTGAGATTTCCACAATAAATGTGGCTCCGCCGTCTGGGCTCGTAAAACTCATTTCCTCAGAGAGAAGAAGAATCTGTAGCCAGACCTACGGCCAGGAAAAACACTAAACCACCAGGAGCCCCCACCACTTCCTGTTCCCTACAAAATAAAACACCAGGCTGTTTGTTTCTGAGGCTGCAGCAGTAAAATAGTCTTTAATTATTTCCACCATCTTTTAATCTGTTTCTGAATTCCAGAGTGGGGGAGTCTCACCCCGGAACCCCCAGTCAGAGGTTTCACCACATTCCTTCAGATTAGAACAAAGTCAGATGTGGAGGACGGAACAGGAGACTCCCCGAGCTTGGCACTAAGTTTCAACAGATGGAGATCAGCTACCGACACACTGGACTGATTAGCAAACCAGATGGAAACTCCACATAAACAAAGATGGCCGCTGCTCTGATACACGTCTCTCATTCAAAGACAACAACCAGAGAGGCCACTAGGCTCAGTTGTTCAATCCCCAGCCATGAAGAGGATCTGAATCAGAGCCCTGAGGGACGCCCTCCAATAATGAACACTGTGACTCCCAGGTAAAACCAAAGAGAATGAGCCTGACAGCGGTTGCCATGACGACACCTCAGTCTGACGGGGAAGGTCAGAGGGGTGAGGGAGTGTGTGTGTGTGTGTGTGTGTGGGGGGGGGGGGGGGGGTTAGTCTTCCTCCTGTTGCCCTCTGACCTCCTGATCCTCCTCCACAGAAACCACATATACAGAAACAAAGAAAACTCTGTCCCAGGACAAGATCAAGCTTCGAGGCTGCGTTCAACATTCTGAACACGAGACACGTTCAACGTTCACAACAAGAGACATGTTCAATGTCCAGAACACATTTAACGTCCGCAACAAGGGACACGTTCAATGTCCAGAACATGAACTGAAAATAACAGACAACAGAGAGGAAGAGAAAGAAGATGAAGAGGAAATGAACAGATGAATCATTCTGACTTCAAAACGCTGAATCAGCCGTTTCTATGGAAACTAAACAGAACACTGATTGGCTAACGGGATCAGCTGAGACTGAAGTCACGAGAACAACAACAGGTAAATAGTCTCCATGAGGACAATGAGATGTTCTGTTCAGAAGGACCAGAGACATGCCAGAAACACGCTAAAAGATACACTAAGAACATGTCAAGAACATGTTAGAGACACGTCAAGAACATGTAGAGGACAGGGTTTCAATTTGCAGCTAAGGTTAGCTAGCTTCAGATAAAAGATGGACAGATGAAGTCTTTATTTATCACTGGGAAGACAGGACGCCAAACTAGCTCCTCCCCCGCATCCATATATGGTCACTATGGACTCCAACCAAACAAGATGGTGGCAGCCGCATGCCAGGCTGACGAACGCTGGACGGCCCGGCGACTGAGAGAAAGAGTTAGTGTGTCCTCTGCATGAACCGTCTGGTAAACTGACACTGATGGTTCTGCCAGGCCTTTCTTCTTCTGGGGTTACATAAGAGGTGAGGACACCTCTGGAGACAGACATTCCTCCGTCTCCCTGTCCAGCAGGACTCCAGTCAAACTCAAGAGGAAAACCAGAAACTACAACAATTAAAGAAAGAACTTACGTGGGCTGGCTGCAGATCTTACGATGGTACCACTGTTTGCAGTTGGTGAAATACTTCTTGTCGGTTCCTTTTATCTGCTGCATGGCGCAGACGTTGGGTCTGAAAGACAAGAGGACGGAGGACGGGACACTGTTAGAGGACAACAAACCTTCAGGCTGGAACACACACATCGTCCCTGATAATTAATGGTCCTCAGAGATCTCTAAAGATGTTCCACCTCAGCAGCAGGAGGAAGAGACGTTCATCATCATCCCTTCATCAGTGTGAACACATGAATAATTCACTCACTTCGGACACAAATGTTTCATTAAAGATACACAAACTCACTTGGACACATTTAAACTCATTCAACGTTTTAAACTTAAAAAGAAATAATAATAATAAAAACTTTAACTTCCTCCTCAGATTAAAGTATTTCTACTCTATTACTAATTGTAATCAGATTACTTTCCCCTCATCTGGTCGGTATCGGTCCGTTTCGGATCAGACCTGACCCCGACCAGAACTCACCCCTGCTGCCGGCCTCGGATGCGGCTGTGCTGCAGAACCGCTTGGTACGGAGACCGGGCCACACACACGGTCAGAACCAGGGACAGAACCAGAACCAGCGAGGACGCGTTCATCTCTGACGGACGTTCGATCCACTTCAGTCCGATCACTTCTACTTCTTCTGCTTCTGCTTCTCTCTCTGCAGCCCGAGGTCCCTGCACGGTGGCGGAGAGTCCGCTTTAAAGACTGGATGGGGAGGAGAGGGAGGAGGAGGAGGAGGAGGAGGAGGAGGAGGAGGAGCCAGACACAAGACTCAGCTCTTTGCAGCAAGAACTGAAAAACTTTAGTGGAGGTAAGAAACTCTGATCAGATCAATAACTGATGATTATTGGTCTAACTTTATTAGAGGACATCACCTACATTTAGGTAGTTAATATGATGCTGCCTCACAGATCAGCCACAACATTATGACCACTGACAGGCGACGTGAATAACATTGACCATCTTCTGGACCTGGCATTCATTGGTGTGGACGTTCCTTAGACATGTAGCACCCACCTAGACCAGACCAGGCACCCCCACCCCATAGCAATGACACTCCTTGATGGCAGCAGCCATCCCCAGCAGGATGCAGCCTGACACAGACACACACACAAAAAAAAACCATGAAGAACAGCACAAGGTGTTGACCTGGCCTCCAAATTCACTAGATCCCAAACTGATCAAGTATCGGTGGGATGATCCACAGAGGCCCCTCCCCTCAAAGCCCCCCCCACCCCCTCAAAGCCCCCCCCCACACACACACTAACAGCAGGACACCCTCAGAAGGCCCATGTCCATTCTCTGATGAGTCACCACAAGGTAGATTTACACAATATTGGTCATAATGTTATGGCTGATCGCTGTGTGTGTTTAAGTTAACTGACGCTATAGAAACAGGAAGTGACATCATGATGAGTGACAATTGCCATGACAACGTTTAAGCTCTGAGTAAATCCTGAATGAGATCTGTGAACTAACCCTGACTCCACCCCCTCAGCTTCAACCCTAACCCTCCTGACTCCACCCCCTCAGCTTCAACCCTAACCCTCCTGACTCCACCCCCTCAGCTTCAACCCTAACCCTCCTGACTCCACCCCTACCCCTCCTGACTCCACCCCCTCAGCTTCAACCCTAACCCTCCTGACTCCACCCCAACCCTCTTGACTCCACCCCTTCAGCTTCAACCCTAACCCTCCTGACTCCACCCCTAGCCCTCCTGACTCCACCCCCTCAGCTTCAACCCTAACCCTCCTGACTCCAACCCTAACCCTCCTGACTACACCCCCTCAGCTTAAACCCTAACCGTCCTGACTCCACCCCTAATCCTCCTGACTCCACCCCTAACCATCCTGACTCCACCCCTAATCCTCCTGACTCCACCCCCAACCCTCCTGACTCCACCCCTAATCCTCCTGACTACACCCCCTCATTGCCATGACAACGTTTAAGCTCTGAGTAAATCCTGAATGAGATCTGTGAACTAACCCTGACTCCACCCCCTCAGCTTCAACCCTAATCCTCCTGACTCCACCCCCTCAGCTTCAACCCTAACCCTACTGACTCCACCCCTAACCCTCCTGACTCCACCCCCTCAGCTTCAACCCTAACCCTCCTGACTCCACCCCAACCCTCCTGACTAAACCCCTTCAGCTTCAACCCAACCCTCCAGACTCCACCCCTAACCCTCCTGACTCCACCCCCTCAGCTTCACCCCTAACCCTCCTGACTCCACCCCTAACCCTCCTGACTCCAAACCTAACCCTCCTGACTACACCCCCTCAGCTTCACCCCTAACCCTCCTGACTCCACCCCTAATCCTCCTGACTACACCCCCTCACCCGTCAGTCAACACAAAAAAATAAACTGAACTAAACTTATTGTAAGTACCAGGATGTAAACATGATTTAACATGAAGCTCTATGGGACTGACTGTAGGAGCCTCTAGTGGACGACAGAGGAAGTGCATGTTAAGACACATCACATGACCTCCACTCTGGCACAGAGTTGCTTTGTTCACAGGTCAGAGGTCAGAGGTCAGGTCTCACCCTGATGTCAGGACATCACCACAGACACACACACTCCTGTTTCTATCTCTGTGAGGACCTAACACTGACATGATGCATTCACCTGCTTCATCACTGTGACCCATGATAATGTCCTCTCATAAACAAAATGTCCTCTCAGAGACAACACAGAGACAACAGAGACAACATGTCCTCTCAGAGACAACACAGAGACAACACAGAGACAACTCAGAGACACACAGAGACACCAAGTTAAGCTCTCCCCAGGACCCAGCTCCCAGTCTGGGCTCTACTGTATAGCATGTTAATAGCTGTGTGAGTGCCCTCCTCCCCCCCCTCCTCCCCTCCTCCCCTCCTCAGGTTCTGGTTCAAGTTTTGGTCCGTGTTCAAATTCAGGTTCAGCTTCAGGTTCTGGTTCTGGTTCTGTAAAGACTGTCGATTATTGATGTTATGCTAGAAATAACTGAAAGTCAACAAGAACAAACACAGACGTGTTGACAGCTCCCCCTGCTGGAGACACATGGAGGACACCTAAAACCTAATTTTCCTCCTCCTCCTCTTCCTCTTCCTCCTTCTCTTCCTCCTCCTCAGTGACCTGATGGAAATTAACACCTGATCTGTTTGTCTCAGTACTCTTAGCTCCGCCCACTGCTCTACCTGAACAACAGGTATCAGTTCCTAGCGCTTTCAGGGTCTGTTGGAAATCACACAGTCAGACAGATTCAGGGTTTCAGAGAGTTAATGTGTACCACAGCACCTGAAAGCCTCACCCTGCAGAGACAAGGTGTGATCAGAGATGTTCTATTGTGAAGAAGAGTCACTGTTAATCCTACAGACTGTATATAAATATGGACAAGTGTCTTCAAACTGACTCTGTTTTTCCCGGGGATGCGGGCGGCACCATCTTGTGAGTTTGGAGCCAGAGTCTGATCAGTACGGTCTGAGGGTGGAGCCACGTGGAGCCACGTTATCGATGCCTCACCCACACTTCCTCCAGACTCCGCTACGCTCTGTTCAACCTCCACCGCTTACAAGAAATGTGGGATTATACACTGGTCGTATTTATTTGATTCTTTTTTCTAACTCTTACAGGATGTTCTTCACAGAGCTGTTGCTATGACAACTGGTAGTCATCATGATGTCACATCCTGTAAAACAAAACTTATCAGAAAAATGGACACTTGAGTATGAATCAGAATTATATTAACAACCTGATGACAAAACAAATGACTTGACGTGTACTTGTGTTGTCGTCCTAGTGTTTTAGGTTGGAGCTGTTCTGTCCTCCACCTTTGTATCGATGGATAGATCATAGAAGAATGGAACCAGTCAAACATGAATTAGAGTTAAAGGAGCCTAAGATTTAGACGGACTACAACTCCCAGGATGCACTCCACTGACAGTCAGCCAATCACAGCCCTCATCGGTCTGCAGGTGTGTTTATCTGGTCAGAGAGAGAGCTCTTCTCATTGTGTCCTATCTGTGCAGTGATGGAGGTGGATAAAAGCAGCGACACCTGTGGCCCCGGCTCAGAGCCAGCGGTCCCGGGGAGGAACGGTAGAGACATGCCGGTGCAGATCCCGGACGACTCGGACTTCAGTTCGTTCAGAGACCAGTGTCTGAGTCCGGACGGATGGACGAGCCGCTACAACAAGGGCGGGGTGACGGTGTGGTGCCGCGAGGGCGAGAGCCAGACGGTCCAGAAGCTCAAGGTTAGAATGAGGAGGATTTTATTACCACACAACTTTAAATGTGACAACCGCAGTAATCTGATTGCTCTAGTAACTTCACTGTAAGTACTTTAGAAACTTTACTCTGAGAACTGCAGTAACTTTGAATACTTTACCAACGCTACTCTGAGTACTATAATAAGTCTGTAACTATACTTTGAGTATTTTAGTTACTTTATTCTGAATGCTGTAATAACTCTGTAACTTTACTCTGAGTACTTTAGTTTCTCTGTAACTGTACTCTTAGTACTGTAATAACTCTGTAACTGTACTCTGAGTACTTTAGTTTCTCTGTAACTGTACTCTTAGTACTGTAATAACTCTGTAACTGTACTCTGATTTATTTAGTAGCTGAAACACTACTCTGAATACTGTAGTAACTGTACTCCGATCACTGTAGCAATCCTATAAGTGTACTCTTATTACCATGCACGTCTTCCTCCTTCTGTTTGAAAGTGAAGCCAATGTGTCAGAACTGGGGGCAGCCATCTTGTTCTGGTGGTGGACCCGTTGCAGTCGCTGTAAAGACGGATCTCCACGTCCTCCCGTTGGTCATAGTGAAGCTAGAACTCTGAGTTGCTGCCACCTTGAGAGCTTACGCTGCGTTATCAATGCCCTGCACCTTCCTCCAATAACTCAGTAGCTTTCACACAGAGAAACATTTATATAGATGTTGTCACGGCAACTGTCAACCATCATGACATCACTTTCTGTTTCTCTTGTGTCAAATAACTTGAATATAGATCAGCATTGTATTAACTATCTAAAATGTATGTAACATGTACTTTAGTCCCGCCCACTTAAATTGAGGGAGCGGGGCTTATGACCTATACCACGACCATCTACTGGGGGAGCTCCACATGGTTTGGCTTCACTGTAGAGGATCTGTCATGGCATCCACTGGTGCTACAGACTATGGTACAGTACACAGACTCACAACAACAACAATAGCCTCACAACAACAATAGACTCACAACAACAACAGACTCACAACAACAACAATAGCCTCACAACAACAATAGACTCACAACAACAACAATAGCCTCACAACAACAATAGACTCACAACAACAACAGACTCACAACAACGACAATAGCCTCACAACAACAATAGACTCACAACAACAATAGCCTCACAACAACAATAGACTCACAACAACAATAGACTCACAACAACAACAGACTCACAACAACAACAATAGCCTCACAACAACAATAGCCTCACAACAACAGACTCACAACAACAACAATAGCCTCACAACAACAATAGACTCACAACAACAATAGCCTCACAACAACAATAGACTCACAACAACAATAGACTCACAACAACAACAGACTCACAACAACAACAATAGCCTCACAACAACAATAGCCTCACAACAACAGACTCACAACAACAACAATAGCCTCACAACAACAATAGACTCACAACAACAATAGTCTCACAACAACAATAGACTCACAACAACAATAGACTCACAACAACAACAATAGACTCACAACAACAATAGCCTCACAACAACAATAGACTCACAACAGCAACAATAGCCTCACAACAACAACAATAGACTCACAACAACAATAGCCTCACAACAACAATAGCCGCACAACAGCAACAATAGCCTCACAACAACAACAACAGACTCACAACAACAATAGACTCACAACAGCAACAATAGCCTCACAACAACAACAATAGCCTCACAACAGCAACAATAGCCTCACAACAACAATAGACCCACAACAGCAACAATAGCCTCACAACAGCAACAATAGCCTCACAACAGAAACAATAGCCTCACAGCAACAATAGCCTTACAACAACAATAGCCTCACAACAGCAACAATAGACTCACAACAACAATAGCCTCACAACAGCAACAATAGCCTCACAACAACAATAGACCCACAACAGCAACAATAGCCTCACAACAGCAACAATAGCCTCACAACAGAAACAATAGCCTCACAGCAACAATAGCCTTACAACAACAATAGCCTCACAACAACAACAATAGCCTCACAACAACAATAGACTCACAACAACAATAGCCTCACAACAACAATAGCCTCACAACAGCAACAATAGACTCACAACAACAATAGCCTCACAACAACAACAATAGCCTCACAACAACAACAGACTCACAACAACAGACTCACAGATTGGTGAGACGTGTTTCCACATCCTGAATGTGTCCAGGAAGCATGGCTGTCAAGTGTTTAGCTAACAGCCTAACTGTATCAGTCAGGTCACATGGCAGGAAGTCTGTGTGGACAGATGGGAGGAGGTGATGGACAGGAGTGAGGTACTGGTGAAGAGGACGGCTTTAATAATTCAGAAAGTCTTTCTGGAGCAGTGAGGCGCTTCTTCTGACTCATGAATGATTGAGGTCAGACTGAGGCCGGAGACGACATAATTCTCAGGGTTAGCTTCTGATCAGATAGCTTCGCACAAAGACAGGAAACAAGGGGAACTGTTAGCCTAGCTTAGCATATAGATTTGAAACCATGTGAACTTTTATCTTAGGTTGGCATAAAGACTGGAACCAAGGGAAACTGTTAGTCTAGCTTCACACAAAGACCAAAAACAAAGGGAATTGTTAGCATAGGATAGCACATATCCTGGACACAAGGGGAACTGTTAGCATAGCTTAGCACAGAGACTGGAAACAAGGGGAACTGTTAGCATAGCTTAGCACAGAGACTTGAAACAAGGGGAACTGTTAGCATAGCTTTATTTCTTACAATTGCTTAAATATATTGAATATTGGTCAACTGTTGCCATGGCATCATGGAACGGTCCAACGGTCAAATCTTTCTCTCAGAACCAAACTGAACCAACTACATTTAGTAAAATGTTTAGTATGAAGTTTATACAGTGACGTTAAACGAGACAGAGACAGACTGAGACTAAGACAGACTGAGACAGAGACAGATGGAGACAGATTGAGACAGAGACAGGTTGAGACAGAGACAGATGGAGGCTAAGACAGACTGAGACAGGGACAGACTGAACCTGAGACAGACAAAGACAGACAGTGAGATTGAGACAGACTGAGACTGACACTGACACTCAGAGACAGACTGAGACAAAAGAAGAGAAGGACATGAATGATTAACGTTGCGGCCGAGTCGTGCTGATTGAGTTACATGGAGCGTCAGGTGACAGCAGTGGAAAAACATGACATCCTACAGTAAGGACGTCTCGCATGACGTCCACCTCTGATAGGGACAGGAGGAATGACTATATGGAGTCCCTGTCACTTCATTAGGTACACCAGTGACAACATGTGAAGGTTATTCACCATTAGTTTCTCATAAAACATGTCAGTACTATTGAACTGACATGTGTTGCTAATATTGTGTAGTCAGTGGGCTAGGCTAAATAACAGAAACACTTTAGTGTTTAATTCAGTCCAGTTTAACAGAACCACAAACTCCTACATCAGCTCAACATTATTTAGATTAGAATCACTTCACCTAATGAACTGAGACATCTGATGGACGAGACAAAATGACACATCTGTGGTGGACAGGGAGCAGAGGTTGCGCTAGACTTTTTTGTTGTCTGTCATTTTGACTGACAGGATCATAAATATCCGTCATAATCCATTTTTACTCGTCACTTTAATTTTTTAAGAGGATAATAATGACATATTCAGTAGCATTTAATTTTCATCCATTTTTAATTAATATTCATAATATTCAATATTCATTAAAAAAAAACTGTTTGGGTTGCCGACACGTCTTGTCCGTACTCGGACCAGGACGGCTAGCGCTAACAGCTCTGGTGGTTTCTGTGCTCACTACAACATGCTTTGCATTTAGATGGCACCGTAAGGTTGAAGTGCTTCGGTGGTATGCTAACTCTTTTTTTTTTTGCAAAATTTGCACAAAACTCCGCTTTATCAAGGCTCCCATCAGGTAGGTTTTAAATAAAATCCATCAGTCCTAGCAACATGCTTTCATCCGATTCCTCCATCTGATTCCTCCGTTAGCCGAGCTCTGACGTGTGCATCACTGTAATCGGTGTACCACGATGTTTGGAATGCAAACTGCAATTAGAGACGAGAGCCAATTAATAACGTCACTCGCCCCCTCGGTCAGGGGTGTGAATTGCAATCTGTCAAAATGACGGACGACCTTCAGATTTAAAGTTTTAAAAAAACCGTCAGTGACAGAAAATATTCGGTTAACGCGACCCCTGACATGGAGACATCCAATGTGGACGGGGAGACATCCGGTAGACCAGTGGTTCCCAAAGTGGGGGGCCATTGCAGGGGGGGCGCAGGGCACAGATGGAATTAGAGGGTGACAATTTTTCGGGACTCCCTAGGGTCATGGTATTCCCGCGGGAGTCCCACGGTATGGGAGTCAATTTCCCTGTTGGTAACGTGATAGGGACGGGTTAGAGTAAATAATCAACGGGAGCGGGACGGAGCTGGAGATTAAATTAAAAAATGACGCTGCAATGCGGTGAGTGCGCTCAACTTTAGACAACAACATAGGGAGTGGGATGGGATTTGGGAGTCTTTCTCTCGGGATTTTGAGGGACAGGATTTCTTTGGGGGCGGGCTCCCACGCAAATGCAAACCTGTTACACTGAACATAATTACACAGTAAAGTTTACTTTTATTTGTTCAAAAAAGTTGAGGTTTGTATTAATTACAATGTGTGAAATAAACTACAATGGAGTCTGAAAACAAAATATTTGTATGTGCGTCCTGCGGTAGACAGGGACACATCTCTGTTGGAGTGACTCACTGTGAACAGGGAGATCTGGTGGACAGAGAGACATCTGTTAGACAAGTGGGCATCTCAGGTGGACAGGGAGACATATCTGGTGGATTGACCCAAGAAACATTTAATGATTTACTAAAGAAGGAAGAGAAAGAGTTGTAGAGGTCAGGAGGTGAAATAAATATAAAACAATGAGGACAAGATATATATGAAGAGGTAGATCCAGGGAAGAACAGATGAACAGATGAATGACCAAATGAATGGACAAATACCTGACGACAGACGACTTGACAAAAGACTGGGTCAAAGACAGGACTTTAATACCAAACACAAAAAACAGGGAATAAAACTGTTCATGGAAAGAAAGGAAGAGATTCATAGAGTTCAGGAGGTCGGCCCGGAGGCAGAGCCGATGAAAAGGCAGAGCAGAAAACGAACAGTCAGGTTATGACCTGACCCTAAAGCGAAGAGGCTCGGGAGGTTTGGTTGGAGGCTGGCGGCAGGGATCTCCTAAGGATGTAGATAGGGAGGACCCTGAAGCTGTTGGAGGTGGAAAGACATCAGAGACGTGGGCAGATTCGTCCTCGGGATCTGAAACTGGAGCAAAAACTATGACACCTGGAGCAGGAGCTGTCGCAGAGGCGACTGCAGAATCTGTTTGTCTCAGTTCGTCTCCATGTGTCTCAGCTTGTCTGACATTGTCTCTGTCTCTGTTTGCCTCCGTCTCAGTTTGTCTTCTCTGTGTGTCTCAGATGAGGATAGTGTGTAAAGACGTGACTGCAGAGACACTGTATGACGTCCTTCATGACACCAGCTACCGCAGGAAGTGGGACACCAACATGATTGACACGTACGACATCGGCCGTCTGACGGTCAATGCAGACGTTGGCTACTACTCCTGTGAGTTTGACTCAGAGAACGTCACAGATCACTTCCTGATGTCCTTACGTCCCTGAACCAGGACACAGTCCGTCCTAACTAAAGAGATGGATCATGTTCTTGTTGTCTGTCTAAAGGGAAATGTCCCAGTCCCCTGAAGAACAGAGACTTTGTGACCATGAGATCGTGGCTTCCGCTCGGCAATGACTACCTGATCATCAACTACTCGGTCAAACACCCGGTCAGCGTCTCTGTCTCTGTCCTTGTCTCTGTCTCTTATTTAATCAACTTGTAGTATACCAGCTCATTTCATTGAACATCCATCTGTCTCTTTAGAGACATGAAAGACTTCCTGTCTCTGTCACATCGTTCCCTTTAGAGATGGAAGGACTTCCTGTCTCTGTCCCTGTCTCTGTTACATCTGTCCCTTTAGAGACATTGAATACTTCCTGTCTCTGTCCCTATCTCTGTCACACCTGTCCCTTTAGAGACTTCCTGTCTCTGTGTCTTTGCAGCAACACCCTCCAAAGAAGGACTACGTCCGAGCCGTGTCTCTGCTGACCGGGTACCTGATCCAGTCCAATGGAGACACCAGCTCCACCCTGTACTACCTGACCCAGGTGGATCCCAGAGGTGAGACTATATGTCCTCAATATAAACAAAATTTATTGTCCTCTCAGAGATAGGTGAGACAGTCTGTCCTTTGTCGTCCCTGCAGGTTCTCTCCCAAAATGGGTTGTGAACCGAGCATCTCAGTTTGTGGCTCCAAAGGTAAACCAGTTTCCCTGGTCAGTCTTCAGGTAGCGTCTTTTTGTCCCATTAAATGTGTCCTCTTTGTCTCCGTCTCTGCATTTGTCCTCTCAGGCCATGAGGAAGATCTACAAGGCATCTCTGAAGTACCCAGAGTGGAAGAGGAAACACAACCCGAGCCTGAAGCCGTGGATGTTCCCAGAACAGAACACGTTGCCGAGCATCAGCGCCTCGGAGCTGACGCTGCAACGGGCCGACTCCCTGGAGAACATCGACGAGAGCGCCGCCAATGAGGACAAGAACCAGAGCGAGGACGACGAGACATAGGGGGATGCCACCAGCGAGGACAAGAGCCAGAGCGAGGACGATGAGACATAGGGGGATGCTGCCAATGAGGAGAAGAACCAGAGCGAGGACAATAAGACAAAGCAGGACAATGAGACGTGGGGGAGACACCGCCAGTGAAGACAGGAACCAGAGTAAAGATGACGAGACATAGGGGGACAACGAGACATAGGGGGATGACAAGACATGGGGGAGGGGGGGAGACTTTGAGGGCCACGGCGAGACATAGGTGGATGCCACCAGTGAGGACAGGAACCAGAGCGAGGACGACTAGAAATAGGGGGATGATGAAGAGACATAAAAAAGACCAGACGACGGGGGAGGAAGATGAGACATGGGGGGGGGGCATAAATAGGGTGAGACCTAAGGGGATGAAGACGAGACATAGAGGATGATGAGACATAGAGGGACGACAAAACATAGAGGACGACGAGACATAAAAAGATGAAGAGACAAAGCGGGGCGGACAGCTGCAGCTCTGTCACAATACGTCTTCTGGAAACGGGCAGAGATGTTTTTCCTATACCTGTCTCCACATGTCTCCACCTGTCTCCAGATGTCTCCAGATATCACCAGATGTCTCCACCTCTCTGCACCTGTCTCCAGATATCACCAGATGTCTCCACCTGTCTCCAGATGTCTTTGATCAGATCTCAGTGGAGCTCCATGTTAGAATCAGGATTTTCTCAAAAAGACAAAGAACAACTGATGTTGATTAATTAGTTGATTAATTAGTTTCTTCTGTTTTCTTTTCATTCTCTCTGTTGGTCTGATGAATAAAAAATAACTGTATTGATTCGTTGGCTAATAATTAATTAACTGATTCATTGGTTAATTGATTCATCAACTCCTTGATTTCAAGCTGTGGTTTGTGTTTCTATTGTTATTGATGATGTTGAAATAAAACTGAATTGAATGAACTGATAATTGACACTGATCTATGTCTTCTTCTTCTTCTTCTGTGGTTTAACAGCACTGACTGGAGGATTAGCTCCACCTGCTGTTCATGTGTTGCTTTCAGCTGTGAACCACATCATCAATGAATCAACAATGTGAACCACGCTGTTGATTCATTGATCACCATCGTCCTGTGGAGATGAAGTGTCCCCAGCCTCATGGTGGTGCTGTAGTTGTGTCCTCAGAGACATCCAGAGTTTGTCCTGTGAGACAAATGTTGTTCCTGTGGAGGGAAACTTCATGAGCAACTGCATCCTCCTGGAAGGCTGAAGAATGTGGAGCTCTATTGTCTCAGACTCTTCCTGTTTCCTGTCTGCTGCAGAGACAGGACGCAGTGTCCACCAGGACTTCCTGTTACTGACCCCCTCCCTGGCCATTAAGTTCACTACTGAATAAATAAAGCCTAGTTCATTCGGTATAGTGGAGTGGTTCTAATCTAAATAATATTGAGTTGATGATGATAGCGCTGTTTGTGGTGCTGTCAGTAGTTCTACAAAATGAAAACCCAGTTCATTCATTCATTCATTCATCTTCTATAGCCGCTTATTCCTGTGAAGGGTCGCGGGGTCTGCTGGAGCCTATCCCAGCTGTCACTGGTCTAGAGGCGGGGTCCACCCTGGACAGGTCTCCAGTCCATCAGTTGATTCAACAACATTATTTTTTTTTTTTGTTAATTTAACTATTTTTTATTTATGTCACTTAGATCAGATGTAGAAACAAATGAACATTTACTTGACGTCAGATTTATTATATAACATATGTCGAGAAAAGATTTAATTGTTTGCCAGAGGAAATGTAGTTATAATAATAATTATAATACATTTTATTTATAGGCGCCTTTCAAAGCACCCAAGGTCACCGTACAAGTTAAACAGTTGTTCCTACGTTTTATAAATTTCATAAATGTAATATAGTTCTCGTGATAACTTTATTATATTAATAATACATTTAAATAGTAGATTTTCTGTGTTTTGACAGATTTGATTCTTGATTGTCAGACCTTTATTTTGGTGGGCGTGGTCAGACCGGAAGCAGTACTTGCTCCTGTTACTGAGCTTTATTGTGAAACCAACCGGAAGTGCGGCAGTAGTTCTTCAGTGTAACTTGTTGCTCTCAGAGTTCCTCCCATATCTCCCGGTGAGACGAGCAGCCGCTGCGGACGTTACCGTCTGATTTACTCGCACGGACACCGCCGTACCCTCCGAGACCCGAACGGAGCCGAACAGACCCGAACGTATCCGAGCTCAGAGCAAGAACCGGACCGGACCAGAGGTGAGACACTTTAAATCTGCTTCCCTCAATGTTAGAGCCGAGCCCTGGAGTCCATGCTGCAGACACTCCGGTCCTGTCCCCAGTCTCTGTCTCTGTCTCTGGGCCCAGGGGACAAGTCTCTGACAGCACTGGAGCAAGGATGCAGTAAAATAAAAGAACAGAATTAAAAGTTTATTTGTCCATCAGGAAGTTCAGTAAAAGATGAGAACAACAGACAGAGACAGAACTCAGAGACACAGGACTCAGAGAGACAGAACTCAGAGACACAGGACTCAGAGACAGGAGTCAGAGAGAGAGGACTCAGAGAGACAGGAGTCAGAGACAGGAGTCAGAGAGACAGAACTCAGAGAGAGGACTCAGAGAGAGGACTCAGAGAGACAGGAGTCAGAGAGACAGGAGTCAGAGAGACAGAACTCAGAGACAGGACTCAGAGAGACAGACCTCAGAGAGACAGGAGTCAGAGACAGGAGTCAGAGAGACAGGACTCAGAGAGACAGAACTCAGAGAGAGGACTCAGAGAGAGGACTCAGAGAGACAGAACTCAGAGAGAGGACTCAGAGAGAGGACTCAGAGAGACAGGACTCAGAGAGACAGGACTCAGAGACAGGACTCAGAGAGACAGACCTCAGAGAGACAGGAGTCAGAGACAGGAGTCAGAGAGACAGGACTCAGAGAGACAGAACTCAGAGACACAGGACTCAGAGACAGGACTCAGAGAGACAGAACTCAGAGAGAGGACTCAGAGAGACAGGAGTCAGAGAGACAGAACTCAGAGACACATGACTCAGAGACAGGACTCAGAGAGACAGACCTCAGAGAGACAGGACTCAGAGAGACAGGACTCAGAGAGACAGAACTCAGAGACACAGGACTCAGAGACAGGACTCAGAGAGACAGAACTCAGAGAGAGGACTCAGAGAGACAGGAGTCAGAGAGACAGGAGTCAGAGAGACAGAACTCAGAGAGAGGACTCAGAGAGAGAGGACTCAGACAGGCAGGAGTCAGAGACAGGAGTCAGAGAGACAGAACTCAGAGAGAGGACTCAGAGAGAGGACTCAGAGAGACAGGAGTCAGAGAGACAGGAGTCAGAGAGACAGAACTCAGAGACAGGACTCAGAGAGACAGACCTCAGAGAGACAGGAGTCAGAGACAGGAGTCAGAGAGACAGGACTCAGAGAGACAGAACTCAGAGAGAGGACTCAGAGAGAGGACTCAGAGAGACAGAACTCAGAGAGAGGACTCAGAGAGAGGACTCAGAGAGACAGGACTCAGAGAGACAGGACTCAGAGACAGGACTCAGAGAGACAGACCTCAGAGAGACAGGAGTCAGAGACAGGAGTCAGAGAGACAGGACTCAGAGAGACAGAACTCAGAGACACAGGACTCAGAGACAGGACTCAGAGAGACAGAACTCAGAGAGAGGACTCAGAGAGACAGGAGTCAGAGAGACAGAACTCAGAGACACATGACTCAGAGACAGGACTCAGAGAGACAGACCTCAGAGAGACAGGACTCAGAGAGACAGGACTCAGAGAGACAGAACTCAGAGACACAGGACTCAGAGACAGGACTCAGAGAGACAGAACTCAGAGAGAGGACTCAGAGAGACAGGAGTCAGAGAGACAGGAGTCAGAGAGACAGAACTCAGAGAGAGGACTCAGAGAGACAGGAGTCAGAGAGACAGGAGTCAGAGAGACAGAACTCAGAGACAGGACTCAGAGAGACAGACCTCAGAGAGACAGGAGTCAGAGAGACAGAACTCAGAGAGAGGACTCAGAGAGACAGGAGTCAGAGAGACAGAACTCAGAGAGAGGACTCAGAGAGACAGGAATCAGAGAGAGAGGACTCAGAGAGACAGAACTCAGAGAGAGGACTCAGAGAGAGGACTCAGAGACAGGAGTCAGAGAGAGAGGACTCAGAGAGACAGAACTCAGAGAGAGGACTCAGAGAGACAGAATTCAGAGAGAGGACTCAGAGAGAGGACTCAGAGAGACAGAACTCAGAGAGAGGAGTCAGAGACAGGAATCAGACAGACAGGACTCAGAGACACAGGACTCAGAGAGACAGAACTCAGAGACACAGGACTCAGAGACAGGACTCAGAGAGACAGACCTCAGAGAGACAGGACTCAGAGACAGGACTCAGAGACAGGAGTCAGAGAGACAGAACTCAGAGAGACAGGACTCAGAGACAGGAGTCAGAGAGACAGAACTCAGAGAGAGGACTCAGAGAGAGGAGTCAGAGAGACAGGAGTCAGAGAGACAGAACTCAGAGAGAGGACTCAGAGAGAGGACTCAGAGAGAGGAGTCAGAGAGAGAGGACTCAGAGAGACAGGACTCAGAGAGAGGACTCAGAGACAGGAGTCAGAGAGACAGGAGTCAGAGAGACAGAACTCAGAGAGAGGACTCAGAGAGACAGGAGTCAGAGAGACAGGAGTCAGAGAGTGATGTCAGAGTGATGTCAGTGATGTCAGAGTGATGTCAGACATGTCAGAGTGATGTCAGAGTGATGTCAGAGTGATGTCAGAGTGATGTTAGTGATGTTAGAGATGTCAGTGATGTCAGACATGTCAGAGTGATGTCAGAGTGATGTCAGAGTGATGTTAGTGATGTCAGTGATGTCAGACATGTCAGAGTGATGTCAGAGTGATGTCAGAGTTCCCAGTGAGCCTCAGTGAGTGGTTCCAGTTCCAGCTCAGGAACAAAGACCTTCTGTTGGATACAATAGAGGCTCAGTGTCGCCCACCGTTTGAGTTGAGCCTCAATGTTCATGTTGACTTTAGATTCTTGTGAGGACCTGCAGCCATTAGAGAACTACTTCCTGTTATCTGCTGGTTCTGTAGGAAGAGATGGAAGGAATGTGACGAGGAGGAAAGGGTGTGTTTGGTGTTCAGGGAGAGTCTGAATGAAGACTCTGTCTAAGCCTCTGAACACATCGCCTTCAGCCCTACGACTGTGTCTCAGTCTAACCTGGTCATAGTTAACCTGGCTTCATGTGGCTTTAACGCCTGTTCGACGTCACCATGGGAACCCTGAAGAGAGACGCTGTTTCCTCTGCTGCAGCTTGAAGGACAGCTGTATCCTGTGTTTGTTCTGCTGCACATCCACTGACTACAGCAGGACAAGAGGGGGAGGGAGAGGGAGGGAGAAGGGGGAGTCACACTTTGGGATGTTTTTGTTTCACCAGAGAAAACACAAGAAACTGAAAGGAGTGTCATTGCTATGGGGTGGGGGTGCCTGGTCTGGTCTAGGTGGGGGTGCCTGGTCTGGTCCTAGGTGGGTGCTACATGTCTAGCTAACATCCACACCAATGAATGCCAGGTCCAGAAGTTTCCCAGCAGAACATTGAACTGTCACAAGATGGTTTAAATGTTATTGACTTCTCTAGGTCTCTCCATATATAGATATATGCCTATCTATAGACACAGTAGCGTCTATATAAAGTATAGGTGTCCTTAAATTGCCCCCCGGGGACAAATAAAGTTTTCTGAATCTGAATATAAGTACCTTTAACATTGAGTGTCAGCATATCTGGGTCCTGATCTGATTTAGTCTAATTATAAATATATTTTTTGTGAATGACTGATAATGACTTTTGTCATTGTGATGTTTTTTCTACAATAAGTTCAATAAATCTCAGCTCTTATCACAGAACCCCTTCAAACAAAGCTAACAAACTTAAATATCTTTATACTCAGACTAAATCACATTTCTACATCTCTACTTCGAGACATGTTTAGTGACGTTCATAAGTAATACTAAATAAATACTAAATCTGGTCCTGACACTGACCAGGACATCCCCAAACAAAATTAGACTTGTTCCTGTTCCAGTTCAAATGTTGTTCCCTGTCAGGATCTGTTAACTGTCACGTTACTGAGCAGGTCAGAGGTCAGAGATACAGACTGACTGAAGGTAGTTGATCATGGAGCATCCTGTCTTTTTTGGTTTTCAGGCGTTCTGACTCTTCTTTAGTGTATAGACCCAACATGAGAATAATGATCAGCTGATTTGGAGTTTGATAGAAAATGAATTGATGAGTGTTTGTACGTTCCCCAAGTGTTTAGACACATCTGGGACGTCATGAGATGCTTTGAACCACGTTGATGTCCAGTTTGTGAAAATGCGTTGGTGATGGATTGTGTTGTTTGTAAATTGTAGGAAGTAAGGTGAGTGTAGATGCTGTAGATGCTGGACAACAAGATGTTCACTGAGATCTGTGGAAAAAAACACAGCTTGAGTCACGTCTGAAGGAATGTGATCAGAACATAGAGGAGATCAAAGCACATGGACAAGGAGAAGCTACATCCAGGCCCTCAAGCGCTCAGGCCCTCAGGCACTCAGTTCTAGCCTCAGATCTAGCTCCAGACCCAGCCTTAGGCCCTCAGGCCATCAAGCCCAGCCTAAGGTTCAGCTTCAGGCCCTCAGGCACTCAGTTCCAGCCTCAGATCTAGCTCCAGACCCAGCCTTAGGCCCTCAGGCCATCAAGCCCAGCCTCAGGTTCAGCTTCAGGCCCTCAGCTCCAGCCTCAGCTCCAGCCTCAGCTCCAGCTTCAGATCTAGCTTCAGGCCCTCAGGCCCTCAGGCCATCAGGCCATCAAGCCCAGCCTCAGGTTCAGCTTCAGGCCCTCAGCTCCAGCCTCAGCTCCAGCCTCAGCTCCAGCTTCAGATCTAGCTTCAGGCCCTCAGGCCCTCAGGCCATCAAGCCCAGCCTCAGGTTCAGCTTCAGGCCCTCAGCTCCTGCCTCAGGCTCTCAGCTCCAGCCCACAGGCCCTCAGGCCCTCGAGCCCAGTCTGAGGTTCAACTTCTGGCCCTCAGCTCCAGCCTCAGCTCCAGCCTCAGGTCTAGCTCCAGGCCTAGCCTCAGGCCAAACCTCAGGCCCTCAGGCCCTCGAGCCCAGTCTGAGGTTCAACTCCTGGCCCTCAGCTCCAGCCTCAGCTCCAGCCTCAGCTCCAGCCTCAGCTCCAGCCTCAGCTCCAGCCTCAGGCCCAGCCCCATCTGGGCCAGATCAGAGCTCAGGCCTCTAAACTCATCTCCCAGCTGCTTTGGCCTGTAGTGTTTAAAAGTGGAAGTCGGATGGGAGGGTCCATATCCTCCTGCAGCCTTTCCTTTCCACCACCTTCCTGCCACTGGTTTCTGGCATGTGGCTCTGTTTCTCAGATTAGACTTTCTTGCTTCTGCCAGTCCACTTTTTCTGAGGCTAATCACTCGAGGACACTTCCTCCAGCAGCTGCTCTTTAAAAATCCAGGGTTTTTGTTTGTTATGTTTTCATTTGAAGGGATTTGTTGAGTCACCACCTTACGAACGGTGACTTCCTCCTTTAAACTGAAGTCTCTTCACTGTTCTGATTCAGATGATCTGATCAGCTGATCCAGGATTTGACTGGAAAGAATAAATAATAATAATAATAATAATTATAATCTGTGGACGTCACCTTGATCAGCTGTAGAAACCTCCTTTGTCCAAGTTAATATTATTTCCATCATATATTTCCATCAGAGAAGTTGTTGTCATAGAAACCCTGTGATCTCACACCACTACAGTCTGGAGGAGGAAAAAGGTCGACAGGAGGAAGCTGCTCTGACTCACTTCCTCTTCGGCTTTTGTCTTCCTCCTGAACGCTGCTGACCGACCTCTGTGTGCGTTTTATTTTTACTCAGATTTTCTTTTCTTTGCTCATCGTCACTTTAACAGTCAACTGAGTCACAGCTCATGGGCAGGCAGGAGATACTTAGATACTCAGATGCTCACAGAGTCAGAGAGTCAGATACTCAGAGAGTCAGAGCAGTTTGAATCTCACTGATTCTGAGCGCAGTGTGAAACTGAACGATACTCGGGCGTTATCCAGCTGTTATCCTCTTCACGGTAACGTCACTGCCTCATCAGCTGATCCACATGTGGAGTGGCTCAAACGGACTCTGGCCTCATGATGCAGACACAGTGTAGTGACGCTCAGGGCTCATTGTAGAATTTTGGAGAAATCATTTTTAGATGTATTAGTGTGTGATCAGTGGACGCTGCTGGGGTTTAAAGGTTGGATGGAAACAATAAAACTGGCACACAATAAGTAGGTCGGTCATCAGATAATCAATAATCAGTAGATCAATACAAAGGTAAGAAGATGTCAACCTCCAGAGGTCAATAAGACTGATTTAATTTATCACTGGTCAGGGAGGTAATGGTTCAGAGCCTCCTGCTGGATGGAGGATGGATTACAGAAGGCTTGATTGGTTGGGTTGGATATTATCAGATTTGGGTTGTCAACATATAGTTGGACATTGTTGTCCTCATCTTCTGTGTCTTTCTGATTCTGAACGGTCGTCTCTACACCGTCTCTGCTGTAAGAACTGCTAGCGGCAGTGTTGTTTTAACTGTTGTGTTTTGTGTTTGTGTCTTGCAGATGGACAGCTGTCCCCTGTCCCTGCTGTAGGTCCGTTATGGCCACGGTGTTCTCTACAGGTGGAGGAGACAAAGCCGGACTCCATGTTGGTCATGATGTCCTCGCTGGATGGAAGCACGCCGGTTGAGACGCTTCTTTCAGCGATCCATCTGGAGAGGTCGGTACCAAACACGGTGGACAATATTGCCAATCCACATGATCCACAGAACCACAGGATCCACATGATCCACATGATCCACATGATCCACAGGAACAACAGGATCAACATGATCCACATCATCCACATGATCCACAGAACCACATGATCCACATCATCCACATGATCCACAGAACCACAGGATCCACAGGATCCACATGATCCACATGATCCACATGATCCACAGGAACAACAGAATCCACAGGATCCACATGATCCACATGATCCACAGAACCACATGATCCACATGATCCACATGATCCACAGAACCACATGATCCACATGATCCACATGATCCACATGATCCACAGAACCACATGATCTACATGATCCACATGATCCACATGATCCACAGGAACAACAGGATCAACATGATCCACATGATCCACATGATCCACAGAACCACATGATCTACATGATCCACATGATCCACAGAACCACATGATCCACATGATCCACAGGAACCACAGGAACCACAGAACCACATGATTCACAAAACAAATTTACTTTATACCCCATATCTGCTGAAGGTCACATTGTTCACTCCTCTCTTGCCTTTCCGCTAGGCCTCCCTTACAGAGATAACATGGCCTGAAGCATGAACGGAACTCAAAGCAGTAAAACAAAAAAGGCAAGCATACAAGTGTAATATAAATGTCAATGGCAACAACACGATTCACACAATCCACGCGATTCACATGTTACACATGATCCACGTGATCCAACAAGCCACATGGTCCACAGGAACCACATGATCCACATGATCCACAAGGTCCACATGATCCACAGGAACCACATGATCCACACAGGCTACATGATCCACATTAACCACAGGAAGCACATGATCCATATAAGCCACATGAAACACATCATCCACAGGAACCACATGATCCAAATGAAACACATGGTCCACAGGAACCACATGAACCAATCAGATCACAGCTACAAACCAACCAATGAGACCAGTTCCAGTTTGTTTGTAGCAGCAGCCTCCAGGATCATAGTGATGTTTTTACTGCAATTTCAGTTGGATGTTTAGTTTTGTCGTGGCCGTCATAGCGATGACGTACATTTCTGTTGTCTTTGCAGGTACCTAGACACCTTCCGTCGAGCTCGCCTCCTGTCGGCCAGAGACTTCACACACCTGGACCACGAGGCATTGGTCAGTCTGGGTATAACCGCCACTGGACACAGGAAGAGAATCCTACGATTGGTCAGTCACATCCAGAGGACAGACGGTCAAAGAGCTAATCAGAAGCCTGATCACCCACGTGACCGCTGTCAGTCAGTGACAGAGCGAGGTTGTGGCAGGTCACCCCGTCGGTCAGTGGGACCCGTTAACTTTGAGGCGTTCAGGAACAGTTCAGCTCCCAATCTGTCGGCCATGCTTACGAACTCTGACAGCAGAGCAATGGTG
The DNA here is from genome assembly GCF_963514085.1 of Chelon labrosus. Lineage (NCBI taxonomy): Eukaryota > Metazoa > Chordata > Actinopteri > Mugiliformes > Mugilidae > Chelon > Chelon labrosus. The sequence continues at coordinate 30,586,084 of NC_140358.1, forward strand.
AAGCCGGTCCCAAAACCAAGAACCGTCTTCAACCGCCGCAGGACCACACCTGTCCACTTCTGTCCCCCGACAGACCCTGGAGTGCCCTCACCCAGGAGGCTTTCCCAGGACTCCATCTGCTTTAGTGTGCTGGAGGCTCTGACGTCAGGCGACCACAGCTCTGAGTCAGCCTCCCTCAGCAGGAGGCAGAGCCAGGCGGGGAGGACCAGGCCCAGTCGCAGCTTGTCCCTATCAGACGCCGCAGGGTCGGTGCCTCCTGTTCCCCCGAGGCTCAACCGTGGGATCCAGGGCTCTTCTTCTCCTGTCTGCTCAGCGCAGAACCAGGCTGCTTCCTGTCCAGGAAGTGTCAACAGCAGCAGGAACTCTGGACCCTCGGCTAGTCCCAGAGGAGGAGGGGTGGAGATGGTCTCCAATGAGATCTACTGGGGCACTTTGCCCAGCTCTACTGCTCCCGGTGGAGGGAGGAGTTCCTTCAGCCAGCAGTCAGGTCCTCAGACTCCCCCCAGACAAACCCAGGAGAGAAACCAGGAGAGGAACAGGTAGGTTCCTCTGAGGGCTAGGTTAGCAAAATGTGGCGCTCTCCTTTAATTCAGTTTTTGATTGACTGGCATGTTTGTGTTTCTAGTGGCAGCACTTTAAGTAACAACTCTTCAGGATCAGCCAGAGGTGAGTTCAGACGATATGATTTTAGCAGAAAAAGAAAAGTATTTAGATTCTTTGTTCAAGTTTGTTCTGGTTTGATTCTGACAGATTCTGATTCTTAGTTAAAAGTTAAAAGTGAAATAAATCAGAATGAATGAGCTTCCTCCATCTCTCTCAACCTTCAGTTGAGCCAGTTATTATTTGTTGGATGTGACTTCAAAATAAATGGGATACACCTTTAACTTTCTGGAAATATATAAATAAATCAGAATGAGTTGTGTCAAACAGCGTCGACAGACGACCCTGAGGAGGAGATCAGTCCGTACTGTGAGACAGTTTTCCAGACCAGGAGACCAACATTCACCAGTGAGGTAACTCTGATCCTCCATCGTGTGGTTCATCTTTAAGAGACTGTCACTGAGACCGTCACAAATCTTTATCCTGCAGAGTGAAAGAAGCCGACTGGAAGGAAGAGAGACGAGGAAGGAGGAGCCTTCAGACAATTATGGGTAATTCAATTCAATTTCAATTCAATTTTATTTATGTAGCGTCAATAACAATACAAATCGTCTCAAGACGCTTTATAAAAACCCGGCCTGAAACCCCCAGAGCAGCCTGAAGGCGACGGTGGCAGGAAAAACTCCCTTTTAACAGGAAGAAACCTTGAGCAGAACCCAGCTCATATGGAGGGACCCATCTGCCTAAGGCCAGCCGGGTACAGACAGAAGAAAGAGAGAAGAGAACAGCAAGATAAACATACATCTGTCATAGATACACATATCTGACTAAAGTGTACATGTGGAATCTGATGATACAAACTGATGATGTTACATGACAGTTTGAAAATGTAAGAGGAATCATAGGCAGGTTGGAGAATTGTTCATTCAGGTAGGAGTGGAGAACTGCAGGATTCCATGAAGACTGGGCAGGCTGATGAGACCACGACAACAGATGTAGTATAGAGCTCCACAGGAAACGCACAACTCCAGGCCAGAGATACTCACAAGAAGTGTCTCCATGAAGCTGAGACCAATGATCCGCGCTAGGGCTGGGCGATACGGCTGAAAAATGTATCACGATATCAGTGTTTCATATCAGTCGATATCGATAATTATTGATTCATTTTTTTAACCTGTTCTACGCAGACTTCTCAACTGTGCTGAACTGCATCCGTTATTTCTTTATATCGCTTTGATGTTTTGTCGTATGGCTCTGCAGCCGTGTTCCTCTTGATCAGAGGTTGCGCTCGACTTTTTCGTTGTCTGTCATTTTGACTGACAGGGTCATAAAAATCCCATCATAACCCATTTTTACCCGTCACTTTAATTTTTAAAAATGATAACAATCACATATTCAATAGCATTTAATTGTCATTCATTTTCAATTAATATTCAGTAGCGGTGGAAAAAAAGATTCGGCTCATATAACCGGTCATCAAAGACGACTCAAGAATCATGAATCTAGAGTCTATTTAACCGGCTCAGTTGAGTCCTATTCTCCTTTCACTCCACGCCGTTCTTTTTTTTTTTTTCTTTTGGTGTTATTGTTGATGCCACCAACCTGGCTTAGCTGGGCCGTGATAGGTCGAGAGGCTAAAGCCCTTCCTCTGCCTACATCCCCCAGAATGACTTGCAGTTCTGGCTCTGGGTTTTCTTCCTATTTTTCTCTAACGGAGTTCAAGTGAAATTATCGAACATTCTATCGAACGTATTTTCTATTGATATCGATCACGTGTCTATCACGATATATATCGTTATCGTTTTATCGCCCAGCCCTAATCCGCACACAGAGAAACCATCCTGGACCACTGGACACTGTACCATAACTAGCATAGCATAGCATAGCATAGCATAGCATGGCATATTAAAGGATAGCATAGCTACCATAGCTGTACATCTGCATGACAGTTTTAGTTTTTTATGATTTATTTGATCAGAAAACTGACTTGAATTTTGTCTCAGCTGAACTCATTCACTGTTCTGGAGTATAACATGTACCTGGATCTGGACCTGGATTCTGATCTAGATCTGTATCCATACGAGCATCTGGACTGGATTCTGATCTGGATCTGGATCTGGATCTGGATCTGGACCTGGATTCTGATCCAGATCTTGATCTAGACCTCGATCTGGATCCTCCTAGGGTGGTATTGATGTGGTTACAGTTCTTCTTTGAACCTGTAGGAGTCACAAGTTCTCCTGGACGAAGCGCTTGTCTCAGCCTCTTCACTCCGGGGACTCGCAGGGTTATAGCACCGTGGGAGAAGCTCCACCCCTCGCCAGCTTTCACTCCCTGCCCCCCCACACCTTCCTCTCAGAGGCTGATGAGGACCTGACAATCTCCCCCTACGCCAGCTACACCTCCCTGACTGAGAGAGCCCCACCCATCATCAGTGGCTGGCTGGACAAGCTGTCGCCACAGGGGTGAGTTTGATTTACTGCACTGGTTAGACCTGGGGTGTGTTTGATTTACACATCTGGTTAGACTTGGGGTGTGTTTGATTAACAACACTGGTTAGACTTGGGGTGTGTTTGATTTACACATCTGGTTAGACCTGGGGTGTGTTTGATTTACACATCTGGTTAGACCTGGGGTGTGTTTGATTAACACATCTGGTTAGACCTGGGGTGAGTTTGATTTACACATCTGGTTAGACCTGGGGTGTGTTTGATTAACACATCTGGTTAGACCTGGGGTGAGTTTGATTTACACATCTGGTTAGACCTGGGGTGTGTTTGATTAACAGATCTGGTTAGACCTGGGGTGTGTTTGATTTAGACATCTGGTTAGACCTGGGGTGTGTTTGATTAACAACACTGGTTAGACCTGGGGTGTGTTTGATTTACAGATCTGGTTAGACCTGGGGTGTGTTTGACCTGGGGTGTGTTTGATTTACACATCTGGTTAGACCTGGGGTGTGTTTGATTTACAGATCTGGTTAGACCTGGGGTGTGTTCGATTAACACATCTGGTTAGACCTGGGGTGTGTTTGATTTACACATCTGGTTAGCCTTGGGGTGTGTTTGATTAACATATCTGGTTAGACTTGGGGTGTGTTTGATTAACAACACTGGTTAGACCTGGGGTGTGTTTGATTAACAGATCTGGTTAGACCTGGGGTGTGTTCGATTAACACATCTGGTTAGACCTGGGGTGTGTTTGATTTACACATCTGGTTAGCCTTGGGGTGTGTTCGATTAACACATCTGGTTAGACCTGGGGTGTGTTTGATTAACATATCTGGTTAGACTTGGGGTGTGTTTGATTAACAGATCTGGTTAGACCTGGGGTGTGTTTGACCTGGGGTGTGTTTGATTTACACATCTGGTTAGACCTGGGGTGTGTTTGATTAACACATCTGGTTAGACCTGGGGTGTGTTTGATTTACAGATCTGGTTAGACCTGGGGTGTGTTCGATTAACACATCTGGTTAGACCTGGGGTGTGTTTGATTTACACATCTGGTTAGCCTTGGGGTGTGTTTGATTAACAACACTGGTTAGACCTGGGGTGTGTTTGATTTACAGATCTGGTTAGACCTGGGGTGTGTTTGATTAACACATCTGGTTAGACCTGGGGTGTGTTTGATTTACACATCTGGTTAGACTTGGGGTGTGTTTGATTAACAACACTGGTTAGACCTGGGGTGTGTTTGATTTACACATCTGGTTAGACCTGGGGTGTGTTTGATTTACAGATCTGGTTAGACCTGGGGTGTGTTTGATTAACATATCTGGTTAGACCTGGGGTGAGTTTGATTTACACATCTGGTTAGACATGGGGTGTGTTTGATTAACAGATCTGGTTAGACCTGGGGTGTGTTTGATTTAGACATCTGGTTAGACCTGGGGTGTGTTTGATTAACAACACTGGTTAGACCTGGGGTGTGTTTGATTTACAGATCTGGTTAGACCTGGGGTGTGTTTGACCTGGGGTGTGTTTGATTTACACATCTGGTTAGACCTGGGGTGTGTTTGATTTACAGATCTGGTTAGACCTGGGGTGTGTTCGATTAACACATCTGGTTAGACCTGGGGTGTGTTTGATTTACACATCTGGTTAGCCTTGGGGTGTGTTTGATTAACATATCTGGTTAGACTTGGGGTGTGTTTGATTAACAACACTGGTTAGACCTGGGGTGTGTTTGATTAACAACACTGGTTAGACCTGGGGTGTGTTTGATTAACAGATCTGGTTAGACTTGGGGTGTGTTTGATTAACAACACTGGTTAGACCTGGGGTGTGTTTGATTAACAGATCTGGTTAGACCTGGGGTGTGTTCGATTAACACATCTGGTTAGACCTGGGGTGTGTTTGATTTACACATCTGGTTAGCCTTGGGGTGTTCGATTAACACATCTGGTTAGACCTGGGGTGTGTTTGATTAACATATCTGGTTAGACCTGGGGTGTGTTTGATTAACAGATCTGGTTAGACCTGGGGTGTGTTTGACCTGGGGTGTGTTTGATTTACACATCTGGTTAGACCTGGGGTGTGTTTGATTTACACATCTGGTTAGCCTTGGGGTGTTCGATTAACACATCTGGTTAGACCTGGGGTGTGTTCGATTAACACATCTGGTTAGACCTGGGGTGTGTTTGATTAACATATCTGGTTAGACCTGGGGTGTGTTTGATTTACAGATCTGGTTAGACCTGGGGTGTGTTTGACCTGGGGTGTGTTTGATTTACACATCTGGTTAGACCTGGGGTGTGTTTGATTAACACATCTGGTTAGACTTGGGGTGTGTTTGATTTACAGATCTGGTTAGACCTGGGGTGTGTTTGATTAACACATCTGGTTAGACCTGGGGTGTGTTTGATTTACAGATCTGGTTAGACCTGGGGTGTGTTTGATTTACAGATCTGGTTAGACCTGGGGTGTGTTTGATTAACACATCTGGTTAGACCTGGGGTGTGTTTGATTAACAGAGGTGCTCAGCTTTAGTTCACCAGTGTTTGTGTCTTTCTCGTCAGGGGTCGGAGGTCAGCGCTGGCTGCTCTGCTGCTCCTCTCTGCTCCTCCCTGTGTCTCCTCCCTCTTGAGGAGCTGCCTCTGCCTCGTCACCTTCCTCTCCTCCTCCTCTTCCTCCTCTCGGTGTGTTTGTCCTCTCTGATCTTCAAACCTTTTCTTTGATGTGGCCTTCAGGGCTCTCTCTCTCTCAGTCATCTCACACTCGTGGTTGATGGTACTCATAATCGTGTGGACCAATCAGGTGTCTCGACTGCTGTGGTCATGTGATGTGTTTTATTTTTCAGGAACTATGTTTTCCAGAAGCGCTACGTGAAGTTTGATGGCAAGAACCTGATGTACTTTGGCAGTGACAAGGTACCGGGTCACCCTCAGCCCTGATATTTTTAAATATGAACTTTGTTACATGTCCCTGCAGCACGAATCCAACGCACCTAATCATGGTGGCCAGTTAGCTCGGCGCTAACCCGAGAGCTCTGCTCAGTGTGTAGCTTCTTGCCAAGGTTTTCATGGCGCGTCTTGATGTTTAGACTTTGATTGATTGACCTGTCCTCTACAGGACGTCTACCCCAAAGGAGTGGTCCCATTGGCTGCCATCCAGATGGCCCGCCCTGCCAAGGATAGCAAGTTTGAAATAGTGACGCGTCAAAGGGTCTTCGTGTTCAAGGCGGACACTGAAGGTGAACACACACATCCCACAATCAGAACCAGGTCTTAACAAGAACCAGGTCTGAACAGGTCCTTGCGAGAACCGGAACCTGAGCCAGGTCTGAACAGGTCTGAATTAGAAACAGAACCAGGACCAGGTCTGAAACAGAAACAAAACCAGAATCCCTTAACCAGAACCACGTCATTCATCATCTGATGATCGATACGAACCGTTTCTATGGAGACCGAATCAAACATCAATCACTACAGAAGCTTACTGACAAAGAGGAGAAGAAGAAGAAGAAAAGGAGGAGGTGTCCTCCTTCAGTCCTGAATAGAGTAGAAGAAGACGACCATGATGTCTCCATGTCTCCATCATCTCTGTCCACATTGATTCCATCTCGGTTCATCTTGTTTTTCTACCTCCATGTTTCTGTCCCTCCTGGAAACTCCTCACCTGATGTTCATTTATTAGGAGATGATTAGTGAAAGTTATCAGCAGGTTTGTCTGTTTCCTCTGTCAGTCCTGAGACGGCGCTGGGTGGCCACATTGCAGGAGCATGTCCGGGATCAGATGGTGTTTGGGCGTCGCCGGTTTGGTCCTGGATCTCACTGCCAGAAACACGGAGCCCTGGAACTGAAAGGAACCAAGTCCAGAGTCTACGCTGCCATCAACACGGACCAGATCTGGATCTACAAGAGTGAACAGGTGAATGTTCATCATCTATCAGCTGACAGGAAGTAGTTTTTTGTGCTCATGTGCTCATTTAACAGGTTGACTGTTCTGATGTCAGACGTGATTCTGATCAGATTATTGGTCTAATCTGTTTCTGTCTGCAGTGTTTTAGAAATGGAATCGGCATCACGGTGATTGAAGCTCGAGGAGCAACCATCCGAGACGGAAAACACAAGAGCTTCGAGCTCATCACTCCGTACAAAACCTTCAGGTAGAACCTATGACTCTACAGCTCTTTATTTTTCAGAAGAGTCTGAAGGTTGATCCAGGTCACGGAACATGTTAAAGACAAGTGGACTGGCTGGGGTTAAGTTTCAGGAACAGTCTATGTCTGAACAACCTCTCTCTGAGCAGATGAACGGGACTGAGATATAACCTGCCTACATCAGTCTGAACATGTTTAAGTCTAAACAGGGTCATTGACATTAAAGGTTCATTAGAGAACCGATCATTGGAGACAGGATCATCTCCAGGTGAGTGTCAGGTTGTTAACAGACACTAGTCATGTGGCTGGCCTTAGGCAGATGGGTTCCTCCATATGAGCTGGGTTCTGCTCGAGGTTTCTTCCTGTTAAAAGGGAGTTTTTCCTGCCACCGTTGCCTTCAGGCTTGCTCTGGGGGTTTCAGGCCGGGTTTTTGTAAAGCGTCTTGAGACGATTTGTATTGTTATTGACGCTATATAAATAAAATTGAATTGAATTGAATTGACCTTCATGTCGACTCCACCCACAGATGTTCCTGATAAAAACCTAAACTTCCCACCAGACATTAGAGCTGAACACTTGGAGGAATGTTCTGATGTGAGAACCATCAGAACCAAACAGGATCAGTGTCTTTAGTTCAACAACCTCCTCACTGCCTCTGCTCCTCCTTAGCTTCACGGCCGAGTCGGATCGGGAAAAGCGGGACTGGATGGAGGCGCTGCAGGACTCGATCGCAGAGACTCTGTCGGATTACGAGGTGGCCGAGAAGATCTGGTCCAACCGCTCTAACCGGATGTGTGCTGACTGCAAGGCCCTGAACCCCGACTGGGCCTCCATCAACCTGTGTGTGGTCATCTGCAAGAACTGTGCAGGTAGGAGCTTCAGGTGTTCAGCCATAGACTCTGAAGGTTTGTCTGAGGATATCGTCCTATCTGTAGACACTTGTCCACACTTGTGGAGACATGAGTCCCTGTGGTGAGGATCATAAATGTAGATGTGTGTGTGTTCAGGGCAGCACAGAGGTCTGGGAACGATGGTGTCCAAGGTTCAGAGTCTGAAGCTGGACACCAGTGTGTGGAGCAACGAGATCGTCCAGGTGAGAACGCTTCTTTACAGATGTTCCTCCTGCAGCTCTGGTTCTGTTCACATCTGTTCCGCATATTTGCTTTACGGGATGACTCGATGGTGAAAATGAAGATGCTGATGCAGCGTTTAACGTTTAATTGAAACTTTAACCTGAACTTCTATGAGGAGATGTTTCCTCCTTGTCAGCTGGTTCTGCTCCAAGTTTACTTCCTGTTAAAATAGAATAAGAACCTTTATTTCTATAATGCTTTTCAAATCAACATTACAATGTGTGTAAAAGCAATAAATGTGATAAAAGAGAGTTAAAGGTTTTTCTTTCTTAGTTCTGCTCTGGAGGTTTCAGTGAAGCTTCTTGAGACAATCTGAACTTTCATTGACGCTCGAGAAAGAAAACTGAACTGAGCCTGGTGGAGCTGCAGCACACAGCCCAGACATCAGAGAACTGTAGTTACATATGTAACCTCCCCCCATGTGAAGGCTGTGTGCACAGTTGCCATGAGGGTGTGTTGCTGTGTGTTTGCTTATGTGTTTGTTTGTATGTTTGTTGGTCAGCTGTTTATCATGCTGGGTAACGACCGAGCCAATGACTTCTGGGCGTCTCATCTGCCTGTGTCTGAGGAGCTGGACTGCGACGCCTCCCCTGAGCAGAGGAGGGACTTCATCCAGCAGAAGTACAGAGAGGGACGCTACCGCCTTGCCCACCCGGCCTTCGGCAGCCAGCAGGAGCTGCTCAAGGTTCGACTGATGGGGTTTCCCCACCATAAATGCAGGGAGGTGGTTTGTCTCTTTACAAACCAACTTGAAACCTGTGCATGTGCAGGAGCTATCATGGCATCCACTGGTTCTACAGACTATGGTCCTGACGTAATGCACTGATGAATGAAACCAAACGATCAGCCACAACATTAATCTGTACCAGCACCATGCCACATGACTAACTGGACCTAGTATGAGTGTTTTACTTGTTGTTGGTTACGATGGTCCCGGTCAAATGGTTTCTGGCAGCGCCGATTAAAGCTAAATCTAGGTGTTCCTCTCCGATTTAAATATGTAATTTACAGAATGGAAGCAGGATCTGATGATGGATGTTCTCGGTCATCTCTAACAGGTCTTGTGCTCGGCGGTCTCTGAACAGACTCTTCTGAAAACTGTGACTCAGATATTCTCGGAGGCGGAGTCAGCTCGCCTCACCAACGACTCTGCAGACGACTCCACCGGCCACCAGCGACATCGCCACCTGCTGGATGGCTGCAGTGAGTCAGGTGAGGACTGTCCAGCAGAGGGCAGGCCTGAGGCCAGACACTCCTCTAAAGTTTCATTTATATGAGGATGTAACTCAGTCTGTGCTGAGCTCTGTTCCAGGTTGAAAACTGAACCTGAAGTCACTGGTTGATTGTTTCAGATCCCAGCGTGTACGATGAGATCATGCAGCCTGTCCTTTACTCGGGTTTCCTCTACAAGTCCGGCTCCGTCAGCAGAGGAACACTGTCCAGAAAAACCAGAGAAGGTATGAGGGTGGGCGGTTCAGGTTGGAAGGAGGAAGAATCTGTCCTGGCTAAAGAGCTGCTCCAGACTTCACCTCCTTCTACATTTTAATGACAACTATCAAAAAGCTCAAAGACAGACTCTATGTCCAGATATTTTATTGAAGTCAAAGAGAGACTTGAGCTCTGTATCAGACAAACTCATCTGGACTTGTTGTGTTTGTAGACGACATTTCCTCCAAGTGTTCAGCTCTACTTGACCGGTGGAGAGTTTAGGTTTTTATCAGGAACATCTGTGGGTGGAGTCCACCTGAAGGTCACGTGACTAGAGTATGTTAATGATCTGATACTCACCTGGACTAATGCTTGTCAGCTGATGTTGCTTTGTTGTCATTGTCAGATTTCCAGAAGTTCTGGTGCTCCGTGGATCAGTCTCTGCTCTTCTACGAGTCGGACCGGTCAGCTGATCCCTGCATGCAGATCAGTGTCAAAGACATTGTGTGTCTGGGAGTCAGTCGACCCGACTCCTCTAGCAACAACGGATTCATCGACAGGTTTTCACATGTCATTAAACTTTATGGGATCTTTGTTGTCATGGACTCCAGACTCTAACGCGCGTCCTCGTCTGTCTCTCAGGTTCCGTTACACCTTCGAGTTGTATTTGACTTCAGAGAAACTTTTTCAGTTTGGTCTGGAAACAGCTGACGCCCTGCACAGCTGGACCAAAGCCATAGGAAAGGTCAGAACATTCCACTCTGTTCACTCTTCTTCATTTGTGATGTCGTGTTTAATCGATGTGTCGCTGGTCGTCAGGCTGCGACTCCGCTCAGCTGTCACTGTTTGCTGACTCGGGAGTTTGAGCGGGTCGGTCTCCTGCGGTACCGAGCCATGCTGGATCCTCAGCAGTGGAAGGAGGCCTACTTTGTCCTGCAGAAGTCCAACCTCTTCATCTGTCCCCAGACCGACGGAGCAGCCGAGGATATCATCAACCTGAATCGCCTGCAGGAGCTGAGTCAGTGATCAACAGATCCAACTCACCTGGTTTTGTCTGACTGGTTTTCATAACGCCATTTATGTTTGTGTTGAAGGTGTCGCCTCCGAAAATGAGAACCACGAGAAGAAAGAGATCCTTGTCCTGGTAGAAAAGGGAAGGTAAAGAGGCTGAGTTTCTCTGCTGGTCGGCTCGGTCTTTCCTAGGTTCATGATCTCAGAGACATCTTTTTGCCTTCTCCCCGACAGGACGCTCCACCTACAGGGAGTTGGTCGAACAGATTTCTCTCTGTGGTACTCAGACATCCAGCGAGCGGCTGGCGGTAAAGGAAACACTCTGAGAGAGCAGCAGCTGAGCAGAAATGACATCCCCATCATTGTGGACAGCTGCATCGCCTTCATCACACAGTATGGTGAGGAAGAGGAAGAGGAGGCGGGAAATGAAACCAAACCACTGAACACTGTTACTCAGTGAGCTTTTGAGGGAGCAGTGAGTTTTAACCTCAGTCGGAATTTTCTACATTTCTACATAAAAATCACTCAAAACATCCTGAAAGTGGACCAAGAGAACCCAAACACACACATGAAACATATATATTAGACTTGTGTATTTGTTTAATCAGGAAAATGAGCTAATATTACATATCAGAGAGGAGCTCCTCTAGGATTAAACCAGAGTCCATCTGTTCAGAGGTGTTTCCATCAGTGTCATGAGACTCAGGTGTGGTTTGGTTTAGATGACAGGCGTCATGTTTGGAGATGAAACAACACTGCATCATTCCAGCATCAGAACCTCATCCCTCCATCAAACATGGGGGTGCTAATGTCCTGGTTTGGGCCTGTTCTGCTGCATCTGGACCAGGACGGCTTGTCCTCATTGATGGACCAATGATTTCTGAATTCTACCAGTGAACTCTAAAAGAAAATGTCAGGACATCTGTCCATGAGCTGAGTGTGAAGAGAAACTGGGTCATGCAGCAAGACAACGAGCCCAAGAACACAAGTGGTTCTACAAAAGAACGGTTAAAGAAGAACAAGATGAATGTTTAGGAACGGCCAAGTCAAAGTCCTGACCTTAATCCAATAGAAATGTTGTGGAAGGACCTGAAGCAAGCAGTTGATGTGAGGAAACCCACCAACATCTCAGAACTGAAGTGGTTCTGTTCTGAGGAATGGGCTAAAATTCCTCCAAGCTGCTGTAGACCACTGATCAGCAGTTACCAGAAACATTTAGTGACAAGGAGGTCACAGCAGATACTGGACACAAGGAGGTCATGATATGTAATATTGGCTCACTTTAGTCTAATCTTTCTGCTGTTAGATTAGGTTCTCTTTGTCTACTTTCAGGACTTGAATGAAAATTTTATGATGTTTTGAGTCATTTTTCTGAAGAAATTTAGAAAATTCTGAAGGACATTAAAACTCTGAAGCAACTCTAAATGTCACATTTTTACCTTAAAAAAGATCACATCCACTCGTAACTCAATAGACAACCCTAGGAAATTTCAAGCAGCAGACATGGAGATTATTCGTCCTGCACTGCAGCGACAGAAATATGTGTCAGATGTGTGTGTTCAGGACAAAGTCTTTAAACATTGTTGATTCTCACTGTTTTCTGCAGGTCTGGGTCATGAGGGCATCTACAGGAAGAATGGAGCCAAATCCAGGATCAAGCTGCTGATGGAGGAGTTTCGTAAAGACGCTCGAAATGTCAAACTGCGGATCGGGGACCATTTTATTGAGGATGTGACTGATGTCCTGAAGAGGTTCTTCAGAGAGATCGACGACCCCATCTTCATGGCCGACCTCCACCCGCTGTGGCAGGAGGCCGCCAGTGAGTCCACCTCAGATCAGAGCAGTCTTTGCTGTCAGGCTCCAGACGTCTGTCTGGTTTTCAGTTTCCAGTTACTGCTGGTAACAAGGTTTTAGGTCCACTGTGTGTAATGCTTCATCCTAGGTCCTGACCCTGGCCCTGGTCCTGGTCCTGGCCCTGGCCCTGGTCCTGGCCCTGGCCCTGGCCCTGGCCCTATATACAGTGTATATATATTCTATCAGAGTTAGACATAATCAGAGCGACAATAACGACACTGCTCTTTATTTTTAACGATGTTCAGAAATCCCTCAGAGGCGTCCGAGGTTGGACCGTTACAAGGAAATCATCCGTAGTCTTCCTCGAGTGAATCGAACGACTCTAGCAGCTCTCATCAGTCACCTGTACAGGTGAGCTCCACCCACAGCAGCAGAGAGTAGCGCTGGGAGCAGAGATCTAAATGCCTTGTTTTCTTCCAGGGTCCAGAAGTGTGCCGACCTGAACCAGATGTGCACCAAGAACCTGTCACTGTTGTTCGCACCCAGTCTGTTCCAGACCGACGGGAAAGGGGAGCACGAGGTGAAGATTGTGGAGGATCTGATAGACAACTACCTGTATGTCTTCGATGTGAGTAAACTCTGAGGGGAAGATGTCAACGGTAGCATGTGAACAAACCGTGCTAAGCTATGATGTTGTTTCAGATTGATGAGGAGCATAAGACTCAGATCGAGCTGGAGATCAGTCTCATCACCACCTGGAAGGACACTCAGGTAAAATGGTCCAGCGTATTCAGAGCTGCTAAAAACTTTTAGTGTCCTTTAGACTTCTTCATAAAAATGACTCACATTATTTTCACACACGTCCTAAAAGTTGAAGAGAAAGAGAATCCAATCAAACACCTGGAACATAAATATGAGACTAAAGTGAGCCAATATTACATATCATGTCCTCCTTATTTCCAGTATCTGCTGTGACCTCCTTGTAACTAAATGTTTCTGGTAACTGCTGATCAGTGGTCTACAGCAGCTTGGAGGAATTTTAGCCCATTCCTCAGAACAGAACCACTTCAGTTCTGAGATGTTGGTGGGTTTCCTCACATCACCTGCTTGCTTCAGGTCCTTCCACAACACCCCCACCTCCCCATGTTGGTGGGGAACAAGAACACTGAGAAGAGGTGGAGACAGAAGTGTTGCGTCCACATCACAGGAGTTTTCAGACAAACCTCAGCCACTTTGTAATAAGAAATAAGAAACCCCTCCACTCCCACAACCTCCTCAAATACAGCAATCACCACAACCAGACGATGAGTCGGCATCTGTCCCAGATGTTCCAGATGTCTCAGTAACGCCACAGCACCTCTGGATCATCTCCACCTGGACCCCCTTAGACCAGTCAAAAGCTATTTCTACAATCTCTCACATAACCCTCCATCCATGGAAGTAAAGATACTGATGAAGGTCCAACAGCAACCACATTCAGCTCAGTATCAGGGAAACATTCAAGAGCTGGAGCTGAACTTAGTGCTCATGGGGCAAGACGTCCTCACTCTGTTTATCTGGAGAAGCTCAGGAGATTGATCAGCTACGAGTTTCTGAGAGTTCAGGAAGTTCTCTCTGCCAACATCACCAAGAACTGAGAACCTCTTCCTATTGAGACCTGCACTTCTGATCTGACCTTGTCTCATCTCGTCTGGTCTTTGACCTTTAACCTTTGACCTTTGTCTGGTATAAATATCGGGCCATGCTGGAATAAGTTGATAATATGTTATGATTATTGCAGCTGTCTCAGGCCGGTGATCTGATCATCGAAGTCTATCTGGAGATGAAGATACCGGACTGCTGCGTCACTCTGAAAGTACGTCATCATGTTTACAGAAACTGCAGTCACCTGGTGGATGGCTGATGATGTTAATTTAGCAGTTAACGAAATGGTTAATTGAACTGTTAATGACTCAGTAAGTGATGACTCTTGACTCACTTAACTATGACTCATTTATGACTCATTTAGTGAATCAGTTAATCAGTTAATGACTCAGTTAACAATAACTCAGTAAACGATGACTCAGTTAACGACTCAGGTAACAGTCACTCAGTTAATCACTCAGTTAACGATGATTCAGTAAACAATGTCTCAGTTAACGATGACTCAGTTAACAATGACTCAGTTAACAATAACTCAGTAAACGATGACTCAGTTAACGGTGACTCAGTTAACGATGACTCAGTTAATAACTCAGGTAACAATGACTCAGTTAATAATGACTCAGTTATCAATAACTCAATTAACAATGACTCAGTAAATGACTCCGTTAGTGACTCAGTTAACGATGACTCAGTTAACGATGACTCAGTTAATGACTTGTGTGTGATTCAAGTGTGACGGTGTGTGACCTCTGACCCCTGCAGGTGTCTCCCACCATGTGTGCTGAGGAGCTGACCAATCAGGTTCTGTATATGAGGAACGTCCCAGCTGGAGACAAAGACGTCTGGATGACATTTGAAGCCATCGAAGACGGACAGCTGGGTGAGCTAGCATTGTGAATCTTGTGACTCTACCTCATTTACCTGAACGGACCCTGACAGGTGTGCTTTTGTCCTTCCAGAGCGTCCCTTACACCCCAAAGAGAAAGTCCTGGAGCAGGCTCTGCAGTGGTGTAAAATGGCTGACCCAAGCTCTGCCTACCTGGTGGTGAAGAGGGTCCCTAAAGGAGAAGGCATCACCATCCTCACCTGTAGGTCCACTCACCTGAGGACACCGCCACGGTGCAGGAACATATGCTCCCTCTAACATACTGTATGTCCGCCTGTCCCTCAGCCTATAAGAGTGAGATTATGAAGGTCGGCCTGTTGAGGTGTCGTGAGGAGCCTCCGAAGCTCCTCCAGGGGACCAGGTTCCAGGAGAGAACCTTCCAGATTCGAGACCACAAACTGCTGCTGCTCAAAGACAAGAAGGTAAAACTTGTTCCTGTGTGAGCTTGTGAAAACAGTGTGAGCCCTGTGTCCTGACTTTTCTGTGTCACTATTCAGAGCATCAAACCAGAGAAGGAGTGGTCTCTGAAGTGCATGAGGATCTACATCGGCATCCGCAAGAAGCTGAAGGCTCCGACGAGGTAGAGCTGCAGAATGTGTACATGTCAATGTCACTCCTGTTTAAATGACTGTTGGCATCACTGAGTTTCTGGTTTGAGGTGATTGGGTTTGGTTGGTTTGGTGACATCACTATAATCATCATCACCCACACCAGGATGGGTCTTGGTCTGTTCAAACTCAGCTCCCTGAGACTCTTTGGTTTCTGAGCTGCCGCTTCGTTTCTACACAAGATTGTCTGAGCTGCCACAGGGAAACCCTTCCTGGACCAGGTTCTCATTCTCGGGAGCTCTCTGCTGGACTGGTCCTTATCTGCTGGCCCTCAAGTCGAGATGGGTCCAGTTTAGTGTCATTACTGCCAGAACTCATTCATATAGAGCTTCAGATGGTGGCCCTTGTCTACAGTTCTTCTACTAGTCTGGAGTTCTAGGCAGAATGATCAGCTGCTGGAAAAAGTTTTGTTCCAGGTTCAGGAGGGTTTGCTGCTGCTCGTTCTCAACTTGTGTACAATCACTTTTAAAGGTTCCAGCTTAGGGAACCTTCAATGCGTGGACCCAGACAGACTCAGCAGGGCTGGATTTATGATTTCCTGTTGTTCAGGCTGCATTTACCTGAAGTACAATCACTGGTTCACTCCAGTGAGTTCTGACTGAGATCAGAGATTAGATGAGTGGATGAATAAGTGAATCTGTGTCTGGTCCTGCAGGTGGGGCTTCACAGTGATGTCAGACAAACACCAACTGTAAGTATCAGCTCATTTCATTTGTGACGTCTTTAAAACAGGAAGAACCTGATGCTTCTGTGGAGCATGATCAGACACAGAGACTCCAGTAGCTGACCCGAGAACGCCCTAGTGGTTTGACTTGTGCTCCTCTGGTCTTCAGGTTCCTATGCTGCAGCTGTGAGGCAGAGCTGTGGGACTGGATCACCAGCTTCCTTAAAGCTCAGGTCAGTTAACCTCCAACGCTCTAAGCAGTCTGTGCTCTCTGCACTCTCTTTACTGATCGATGGGATTCTTTTCAGAACGATGATCCTGGTCCTCCGGTGCTGAGGCGTCACTCCTCCTCCGACATCTCCAAACAGAAATTTGGCACGATGCCACTTGTCCCTATCAGAGGAGACGAGAGCAACAGCAGTATGCTTTCGGCCAATCAGACGCTGGTTAGAGTCCAACCCATAACACTAAGGATGACACTGGCTCATTCTCTGAGCCATGAGCTGATGTTTACTGATGTTTTCTGTCTCTCTGCAGAGGAAACTACATGACAGACGGACTCTCTCCATGTACTTTGTGAGTATTTCCTGCTTGTGGACGGGAGGCTGGAGGTTGGAGGGAGAACTTTGATTGACCGGTCCTTATCTGCACTCATTCATTACGGTTACACCTTCTCTGTCTGCAGCCAATGAAGGTCCAGCAGGACTCGTTTGAGGAGCGTTCAGAGTCTCCTGACCTCCCCGAGCCGCTCTACGAGGAGGTGGGAGACTTCGGCCTGCAGGTTCTAAAGTCTCTGGAGACCAGCTTCCTTTCCAGCCGTGCTGCAGAGACACAGGAGGTTCCAGACCACCCGCCACTCAGATTGGTTCCTGTGGAAGCCACAAATCTGGACCACGTGATGGTCCAGGGGCCAGTCCAAACTGTCTTTGAGGAGACTCTGGAGCAGATCAACAGCTGTGGAGGAGCAGGAGGCAACGAAGAAACAGACTCCAGCTCTACGGACTCAAACATCGTCCAGCAGCCTTCGGTGAGGAAAAGACAGCATCTGCAGAGAGTATGTACACCGTCACAGGAGCTGCTCCTGCAGGAGCTGTCGTCTGCCTTCACCAAGAAGACAGAGGAGGAGGAGGAGGAGGAGGAGAGGCCATATGATGTTTGAAGAAGCAAGTCTGAAACGGAGGAGTCAGGAGGAAAAGTTTCCTTCATCCTCATCTCTGGCTCCATTTATTAGTTCTGAGGCTTTCGTTAACGTCACACGGTCTTCATCCGTTTGATCCATCGTCTCAGAACTTTAGCAACTTCTCACCATGTTGACTCAAGAATGAAACTTCATTCTGGATGGGAAACCTCTCTGTCTGTGGGAGAAGATCGTCACTAATCGGACCTTGATTGAATGGAGTAAATAATCATATCACAATCACAAATAATCAGACCTTTGGTCCTGACAGAGGACCAGAAACAGTGTTTTCAGACATCATGACGACCTTGAGGTGACCTCTGGTTCTGAAAATAAGCAAAGTCAAACAGACGTTAATGATGATCAGATGTGAAGAGAAGAGATTTCCAGGAGTTAAAGCAGCTGAATGAGCCATGAGGAAAGTCTTTCCACTGATGTGCTCTCCACAGCTGAAACACCTTAGATCACCTGATCCTGTATCACATCTGAAGAGCTAAAACAAGAGTCTGGATTCTGGAGACCTTCACACTCGGAGCTGCTGTCAAAGGATCTCTGTCCTTCAGCTTTAAAATCATCATCAAGTTGGATGAAAATAAAAGACTTTGATTGAAGTTCTGGGTAAAGATACCAAGTCCAACACGTCTGCCAGAACATACATGTGTGTATTGAAACGATTGGGGCAGTTGTATAGATGTGGTGCAGTAAAGCTGCTGGTGTTGGTGCAGAGGAACAAACTGGTTTCACTGGTTTTACTGGTGCCACACTATAAAGAGTCTGATGTGTGATGCTGGATGAAAACTCTTTGGACAGATTCATGTGTTAAAGAAGTGACAGTGGACGTCTATGTTTCATTGAAATAAACTGCTGCTTTATTGCTTTGACTGCAGATGGATTGATTCAGAGCGGCTGTGGCTCAGCTGATTATCTCACAGAGAAATAAACCAAACACTCCCTGCTCTTATTCCAAAAAAGCTTTCCTCTGACAGGAAATTATGCTCTGGATGAGCAGCAGGTGGCAGCTGAGTCTCACTAACAGAGATCAAACACTGTCCGAAGTTCCAAACTTCAATAAAAAACAAGAAAAGTTTCCACATGTGGATTCCATCTGTCTGTCCACCAGTCCTTCATAACACAGTACTGGTCCCAGTGCTCTGACAGTGGTCAGACTGTCTGCTCTCAATGGTTGGTGTTTCTCTGCTGTCTGGAATGTATGTCTTTGTGAGGAACAGCTTGTTCTTGTCTTCAGAGTGACTCTCTGCTCAAGAGATGTCACATTAACACCTGATCCAGGTTAAACGGGTCCAGGTGTGAACACTGATCTGGTCTCTAGAGTCCAGGTTAAACAGGTCCAGGTGTGAACACTGATCTGGTGTCAGTCCACATGTGGAGGTGGTCTGGGACACATGTGACCTCCTTCCTTTGGTAGTGTGAACACACAATGAGTCCTGGGTCACATTAAAGACCACCTACTCAACAGGGCTGATCTGAGGAAGAGGAGTTTAACTCATTCATTCAACCACTATTAGAAATGATCACATGAATCAGTGATGTCTGTTCATTAGTAATGAGAGCCTTTTAAAAGATTCTGGTCTTGGAGCTGAGAACCAAACTAAACTAGAAACTAATCTGAACTAGAATCAACTAGAAATGATCTGATATGAGAAGGAGGAGTGTGATTCTTCATGTAGTTAATTACTGATGGGATCATATTGATGAATGCAAAGTAGTTATTTCCTCTGTATTGATGGTGTCCTTGGTTGGAGACACAGGTAAAGTTGGACAGGTTGGATGTTAATGTCTGAATGAGGTCTGTATATCGATGATCTTTCCAGCGTTCTGTCAGTCTAATAAAAACAGAAGTGCTGTGTAAATCTCTGGAATATTCTTCTGAATACAATGACCTGACTGACTGTCACATGGAGTTTGTTAATAGAGACAACTCAATAATAAATTAGTTTGTGAAAAGCCTTCATGTAATGCCCTGTGGGACAGGAACTCTGGTGGAGGCTGCAGAGATTGTCAAATTCGGCAAGGCTGCGCTGTCTGCCCATTCATGTTAGTATTCATTTACTATAAGACCATATCTGATTTATATTTGATCTGATTTCTGCTGCTTGGGACACTGACCCTGAAGCGTTTTCCCTTATTTCATTTGTTGTCTTGCCGAGGTCTGAGTACAGCGAGTACGGTCTAACATTCTCCAGAAAAAAAAAAACAACCCAAAGCAACATTAAGTTTGTTTCAAGAAATAAAGACTTGTGGATTTGCAGATTTGGATAAGATCAAACCTCTGTAGTTCTTATTAAATTCAAACATTTCAGTTGCATTAATTAATATAATCCAGTCATTAAAGAAGATTCTCAACAAGGAGAAAGAAGAACTGAGGTTCAGAGCTGATGCCAACTTTCCTCACCCTTTTCCCAATGAGCAGGAATGAACCTTTGAATGTCAGCTGACCTCAGCCTTGATGGTCGAGCAAAGTTTAGCGTTACACAAGCACACTGTTCATTACAAGGTCTACGTGACTACTAGTAGTTGTAGTTCAGATAAATGAATCTCGTTTCATACAGTGTGTTCGGTGTGAGGAAGGCATTGGTAAAAACAGAATCAGGTTCAGAATATTTACAGGAGCACAAATAGCAGGAGGAGGTTTTTAAACTGGTTAAAACAACCATCAGTAGAGGCCACTGCCCTGGTTCCTTCTGGTCAGACACTTTGTGTTGCCCTCAAGGAGTTTTCTTTAAGTTTCACAATCCCTCCTTATTTGTTGTTATAAGTGTATATCTTTGGGAGGTAATTGGATAATTTCATTAGGTGATGACATCACCTCCTATTAAGTCACTTCCTGTTTTACCTTCTTACCTGCCTCTGTAGAGGAGACATGTATATGCTCTTGAAGCAGCCTACAGCCATCTGCTTTGAATCACCATGAAGGCAACACCGTGAGTTCTTTATTTGATTGTAGACACATTGAAGAATATGTATTCGAGATTATTTTGTTAAAAGTGGATTTATTTATAGTATAGTTATTATGTACAAGCTCCTAGCCACTGAAAGTGTTACCTACAGTGTAAAAACTGCAATTTATGTTTAAATTTACAACTATGTACACTGCAATGTTTTTGCATTGTTTTTATTTGCAGTTTTCACAAGCGTGTTAATGAAGAAGTGTGACAGTAAACGTTTGAATATAACTCTGTCGTCATTGGCAGTGGTTTAACTTGGTGTAGTTTCTATATACCCGACGCTACAGTCAGAAGGAGTAACAAGCAACAGGTTGTGTGTCTCCAGTGCTAAGAGCAATAAGGGGATCATATCTACCCAAGAAGCTAAACTGAAAATGGAAAAGGTTGCCAGAGATGCTCAAAATCAAATAGAAATAGCAAGAATAGACAAGGAGCTAGAAGCAATGCTTGCTGTAGTTGAAGATGGAAAATCTGAATCAGCAAGGTTTAAAGTGGACTGCATCAGTGAATAAGTCCAGTCTAAAATCAACCTTCAGCAGCGTTCTCCCTCTGCACTGTCGTCAGTCCCACCTACAACTTCCCCATTGCACCCAGAATCTTACCTGATCCAACTAAGGGTGAGACGAGAACTGAAATAAGAAAATCAAACCCCAATGATTAATGTACATGCCCAGTCATATACCCCCCGGCAGTCTTTAGCACAGTATTTGGCATGATGAGACCTTGTCAGTGCAGGACTGTAATCTGATGATACACCAGAGAATTATTGTGCATGGTATTCCTCATTCACCAATGCAGCTAGTGAAGTTCACCTCACAGCAACCCAAGAATTGGACCTCATGACTAAATGGCTGAGAAAGCAATGTGGCAAACAAGTGAAGCCCATTTGTACAGAGAGACTACGTGAGACTAGGTGATATATGTGATGGGTTAGAAGCCATATCCAGATTTGAGTGTCCTCAGCTGCTGTGTAGAGATGGTCTGACTGGTCGCTGTTACTGGGAGGTTGAGTGGAGAGGAGGTGTTTTTATATCAGTGAGTTACAGAGGAATCAGAAGGAGAGGAGACAGAGATGACTGCGTGTTCGGATGGAATAAACAGTCCTGGAGTCTGAGCTGCTCTGATGCTGGTTACTCTGTCTGGCACAATAACATAAGAACATCCATCTCCTCGTCCTCTGTCTCTAACAGAGTATCAGTGTATGTGGACTGTCCTGCTGGAACTCTGTCCTTCTACAGAGTCTCCTCTGACAAACTGATCCACCTCTACACCTTCAACACCACATTCACTCATCCTCTCTATCCTGGATTTGCAGTCTGGTTTCCTGGTTCTTCAGTGTCTCTGTGTTCTCTGTAGTTTAAAGAGAAACTCTCTCACTGCTGACCAGATACTTCAGTCTGTACAGTTCAGGTTTTCTGGATCTCGTATCTCAGAGCCAGATTAGATACTAACATGTTAACACACCAAAGTCAAACAGTGGTAGACCAGCAACTCGTGTACTCTGTGAGGTTTAATGACTGTCTAGAAAGAGTTCTGATATGCTATGATGGCGCCACCGTGTGGTCACTTGGTTCATTTAGCCTCCAATAGTTCCAAATAAACCCGACTGAATGGTTTCTAGTGGGATTGAATGCAGCAGCAATGAGTAGCAAGTTATCAGTTTCTAGTCAACATTAACACTTAATGTGTTTTGATTACTGCATTCACCTCATTACTACACATTAATTTCAACAGTGTCAGCAGTTTTTCATAGCTATGTCTGTGCTGTGTACAGAAGGGGGACTGGTCGTAGGAAACATTTACAGGAACAACAACCAGTACTGTTATTTTCTGATGAGTGATGGAGAGTCAGCATTAATCAGTTTGTTTCACTGAGGAGGGAAGAGGGAAAGCTAGAATACATTTACAGCATAAATGCATTCATATTTTATTCTGTCATAATTACTAATATGCTCATGATGTTTAATGTTCAAACATTCTCATGACATGGACTACAAGTGAATATCAGAGTATGAAAGCAACATGTGAAGGATAGGAAGAGACGTTTGTTTCTGGTTTAACAAGAAATCAAACAATTAATTGAATAATGGAATATAAATAGTTTGTGACAATGAACTTCAATAACACCAATTAATCTGGAAAATGAGGAAAACGAAGGACAACCCAGCAACTGGTCATGGTGGCTACGAAGGAGAGGCTAATGCTAGCTAACTGCAATAAGAATCTAACTACCTATTATTTATACACTTGAGCTAAAGCAGGCTAAATAAATACCACTGCTGACCATATTCATGAAATGTGATTAATGGGATAAAAAGCCAAACAATTCAGTGACTTCATCAATTTACTGACGTGAAACACTGTAAATGAATGAGTTAAGAGCTGGAACTACCACCATCCCACCGCGCCACCTCATTCCTTTTCTCCAACAGCAATCTGTGGGAGCATCTTTTTCAATGGTGCTGGTTCAGCACCATTTTTCATGAAGCTTCTCTAAATCCACAGAAATCCTCATCAAAAATGCTAATGATCCAAGATGTTCATGAAATGTATCTGAAAATACTTTTTACTGCTAATACCAAAACTTTGTCCCGTTCTAAGTATTGTGGGTTCATTGTAGAAACTAAAACGTCTTCTAGAAAGCTCAGCATGTATAGCTGCCTTTGTTTCACCTTAGACTGATGTGTGTCTTTTTCCACGTGAACTCTCATGATGCTAATGTGAAGGTTCATGGTCAAATATTCTCAACAGACCGTCTCTTATTTACACAAGGCTTTATGTTATTTTATTAATTAACCTGTTTGTTGTGATGAATGTCCTCAGACTTTAACTGTGTTGTGTTTAATTTCCCCTGAAAGGTGCAGATGAACACAAAGTGATTCTTCTTTCTGGATTATATTTTCATTATCTTTATTAAAAGTGTAAATAAACTGAAAGGATTACACCTCAGACATCAGCTGATCAGAATCAAACAGTTTAAAGGAGCAGTCCAACATTTTCTAAGGTGTTTGATTGACAGGTGTGATGATGTCACCAGTCATGTGACTGTGACTGTCCTGGTAGGTAAAGCTGCATGCTGTTTCAGATGTGTCCCGCAGGGTGACCTTTGACCTCAGGACTGATGACGAACAGTCTATGTTGTTTCTCAGAGGAGACGGATTTTCTTTGGTATCACTGTGGCAACACAGAGCGCTCTTGGCCTTCTGCCTGAACTCTACTGACACGTAGTAAAATATGAAGGGGTCGATACAACTGTTGAAGGTGCTAACTGCTAAGCTAACCATGTAGGCGACGTAGAAGTCGTCACCATCGCCAACCAGGAAGCTGTCACCATAGGTGAGGAGGAGTAGGATGTTGCTGGGCAGCAGACACACAATAAAGACCACTAGCACCAACACCGTCACTCGGATAGCGTGACCGTAGCGCTTCCCCTCAGCCAGCAGGGTGCGCAGCACTGCTCCATGGCAGTACAAGATGACGCCAAAGGGCAACACGAAGCTAGAGGCGAACAAGGTGGCAAAGTATGGCAGGAAGTAGCTTTCATGCTCCTTCTCGGGGAGTGCGTCATGGCAGGTGGTGATTTTCAGTTCATCCAGTACATAGGTCTGCTGTGACATAAGCAGCGGTAGCATGGCAGCTAGCACGACCAACCACACTGCTGCCGTCATGTACAGAGACACCTTCCGGCTACGCAGAGTCCTTGCACTGAATGGGTGAACCAAAGCAACATATCTGTCCAGAGCCACGAAGGCCAGACACCAGATGGAGCCATACATGTTGCCGTAAAACATGGCCATGACAACCCGGCAGAAAGGCTCACCTAGCTCCCAGTGGTTGCCTCGGAAGTGGTAGATAATACGAAAGGGGAGCACCAACAGTAGAAGGCAGTCAGCCACTGTCAGATTGATGAGTAATGTGGTGGACGGCAGTGGTTTGGTCCTGAATACCAGAACCCAAAGAGCCAGGATGTTAGTGGGCAGACCCACACTGAAGGCCAGCAGGTAGAGGACTGGCAGGTACAGATTGGTGGTTGGAGCCTGGATCTCCTTCAGATGTTTCTCTTTCAGAGTGGTGAAGTTACAAACCGCCATAAGCCTGAACGTCCGCAGACCTGCAGAGACCACAACATCAATTAGTAAGTAGATCTGCAGAGACCACAACATCAGTTAGTAGACCTGCAGAGACCACAACATCAGTTAGTTAGTGGACCTGCAGAGACCACAACATCAGTTAGTTAGTAGACCTGCAGAGACCACAACATCAGTTAGTTAGTAGACCTGCAGAGACCACAACATCAGTTAGTTAGTAGACCTGCAGAGACCACAACATCAGTTAGTAGACCTGCAGAGACCACAACATCAGTTAGTTAGTAGACCTGCAGAGACCACAACATCAGTTAGTTAGTAGACCTGCAGAGACCACAACATCAGTTAGTTAGTAGACCTGCAGAGACCACAACATCAGTTAGTTAGTAGACCTGCAGAGACCACAACATCAATTAGTAAGTAGATCTGCAGAGACCACAACATCAGTTAGTTAGTAGACCTGCAGAGACCACAACATCAGTTAGTAGACCTGCAGAGACCACAACATCAGTTAGTTAGTGGACCTGCAGAGACCACAACATCAGTTAGTAGACCTGCAGAGACCACAACATCAGTAAGTAGATCTGCAGAGACCACAACATCAGTTAGTTAGTAGACCTGCAGAGACCACAACATCAGTTAGTAGACCTGCAGAGACCACAACATAAGTTAGTTAGTAGACCTGCAGAGACCACAACATCAATTAGTAAGTAGATCTGCAGAGACCACAACATCAGTTAGTAGACCTGCAGAGACCACAACATCAGTTAGTTAGTGGACCTGCAGAGACCACAACATCAGTTAGTAGACCTGCAGAGACCACAACATCAGTTAGTTAGTAGACCTGCAGAGACCACAACATCAGTTAGTTAGTAGACCTGCAGAGACCACAACATCAGTTAGTTAGTAGACCTGCAGAGACCACAACATCAGTTAGATAGTAGACCTGCAGAGACCACAACATCAGTTAGTTAGTAGACCTGCAGAGACCACAACATCAGTTAGTTAGTAGACCTGCAGAGACCACAACATCAGTTAGTTAGTAGACCTGCAGAGACCACAACATCAGTTAGTTAGTAGACCTGCAGAGACCACAACATCAGTTAGTTAGTAGACCTGCAGAGACCACAACATCAGTTAGTTAGTAGACCTGCAGAGACCACAACATCAGTTAGTAGACCTGCAGAGACCACAACATCAGTTAGTTAGTAGACCTGCAGAGACCACAACATCAATTAGTAAGTAGATCTGCAGAGACCACAACATCAGTTAGTAGACCTGCAGAGACCACAACATCAGTTAGTTAGTAGACCTGCAGAGACCACAACATCAGTTAGTAAGTAGATCTGCAGAGACCACAACATCAGTTAGTTAGTAGACCTGCAGAGACCACAACATCAGTTAGTAGACCTGCAGAGACCACAACATCAGTTAGTTAGTGGACCTGCAGAGACCACAACATCAGTTAGTTAGTAGACCTGCAGAGACCACAACATCAGTTAGTTAGTGGACCTGCAGAGACCACAACATCAGTTAGTTAGTAGACCTGCAGAGACCACAACATCAGTTAGTAGACCTGCAGAGACCACAACATCAGTTAGTTAGTAGACCTGCAGAGACCACAACATCAGTTAGTAAGTAGATCTGCAGAGACCACAACATCAGTTAGTTAGTAGACCTGCAGAGACCACAACATCAGTTAGTAGACCTGCAGAGACCACAACATCAGTTAGTTAGTGGACCTGCAGAGACCACAACATCAGTTAGTTAGTGGACCTGCAGAGACCACAACATCAGTTAGTTAGTAGACCTGCAGAGACCACAACATCAGTTAGTTAGTGGACCTGCAGAGACCACAACATCAGTTAGTTAGTAGACCTGCAGAGACCACAACATCAGTTAGTTAGTAGACCTGCAGAGACCACAACATCAGTTAGTTAGTAGACCTGCAGAGACCACAACATCAGTTAGTAGACCTGCAGAGACCACAACATCAGTTAGTTAGTAGACCTGCAGAGACCACAACATCAGTTAGTAAGTAGATCTGCAGAGACCACAACATCAGTTAGTTAGTAAACCTGCAGAGACCACAACATCAGTTAGTAGACCTGCAGAGACCACAACATCCGTTAGTTAGTGGACCTGCAGAGACCACAACATCAGTTAGTTAGTGGACCTGCAGAGACCACAACATCAGTTAGTTAGTAGACCTGCAGAGACCACAACATCAGTTAGTTAGTAGACCTGCAGAGACCACAACATCAGTTAGTAGACCTGCAGAGACCACAACATCAGTTAGTTAGTAGACCTGCAGAGACCACAACATCAGTTAGTTAGTAGACCTGCAGAGACCACAACATCAGTTAGTAGACCTGCAGAGACCACAACATCAGTTAGTTAGTAGACCTGCAGAGACCACAACATCAGTTAGTTAGTAGACCTGCAGAGGCCACAACATCAGTTAGTAGACCTGCAGAGACCACAACATCAGTTAGTTAGTAGACCTGCAGAGACCACAACATCAATTAGTAAGTAGATCTGCAGAGACCACAACATCAGTTAGTAGACCTGCAGAGACCACAACATCAGTTAGTTAGTGGACCTGCAGAGACCACAACATCAGTTAGTAGACCTGCAGAGACCACAACATCAGTTAGTTAGTAGACCTGCAGAGACCACAACATCAGTTAGTAAGTAGATCTGCAGAGACCACAACATCAGTTAGTTAGTAGACCTGCAGAGACCACAACATCAGTTAGTAGACCTGCAGAGACCACAACATCAGTTAGTTAGTAGACCTGCAGAGACCACAACATCAATTAGTAAGTAGATCTGCAGAGACCACAACATCAGTTAGTAGACCTGCAGAGACCACAACATCAGTTAGTTAGTGGACCTGCAGAGACCACAACATCAGTTAGTAGACCTGCAGAGACCACAACATCAGTTAGTTAGTAGACCTGCAGAGACCACAACATCAGTTAGTTAGTAGACCTGCAGAGACCACAACATCAGTTAGTTAGTAGACCTGCAGAGACCACAACATCAGTTAGATAGTAGACCTGCAGAGACCACAACATCAGTTAGTAGACCTGCAGAGACCACAACATCAGTTAGTTAGTAGACCTGCAGAGACCACAACATAAGTTAGTTAGTAGACCTGCAGAGACCACAACATCAGTTAGTAGACCTGCAGAGACCACAACATCAGTTAGTTAGTAGACCTGCAGAGACCACAACATCAATTAGTAAGTAGATCTGCAGAGACCACAACATCAGTTAGTAGACCTGCAGAGACCACAACATCAGTTAGTTAGTAGACCTGCAGAGACCACAACATCAGTTAGTAAGTAGATCTGCAGAGACCACAACATCAGTTAGTTAGTAGACCTGCAGAGACCACAACATCAGTTAGTAGACCTGCAGAGACCACAACATCAGTTAGTTAGTGGACCTGCAGAGACCACAACATCAGTTAGTTAGTAGACCTGCAGAGACCACAACATCAGTTAGTTAGTGGACCTGCAGAGACCACAACATCAGTTAGTTAGTGGACCTGCAGAGACCACAACATCAGTTAGTTAGTGGACCTGCAGAGACCACAACATCAGTTAGTAGACCTGCAGAGACCACAACATCAGTTAGTTAGTAGACCTGCAGAGACCACAACATCAGTTAGTTAGTAGACTTGCAGAGACCACAACATCAGTTAGTAGACCTGCAGAGACCACAATTCATCTAATTAATTAGAGGCTTTGTAATGAATTAATATCGATTAATCACATTTTAATCACATAACAATATTTGCCCCCAAAAGCAACATTCGTTAACTTAAACGGATTTTAGTGGACAACTGAATTAAATAATAGACACAGACAAGAAAAAGAAATAAATTATCCCTGGCCAAAACTGAACAGACCTAAAATGAAAGTGTCATTTTAATACTTCTAGTACTTTTTCAGAACAGTATTGACTTTAAATGGTTAAAAAAACACAGTTTGTGCTGCCGACTCGTCTTGTCCGTACTCGGACCAGGACTGCTAGCGCTAACAGCGCCGGCGGTTTCTGTGCTCACTGCAACATGCTTTACATTTAGATGGTAGCGGAGGCTTGAAGTGCTTCATGGTATGCTAACTCTTTTTTTTTTTTGCACAATTTGCACAAAACCCCGCTTTTATCAGGGCGGCTGGGTGACGGTACGAAGGAAGCAAAGTCCTACCAGGCCCGTGGATCACCACCAACCCCTTCACATTTCAAACCGATTTTCTCCACTCAGCGACACACCCACTGAGAAACCAACTCTTGTAATTGGCGACTCTATTTTGCAGAACGTGAAGACAGAGAATCCAGCGACCATAGTTAGATGCATTCCAGGGACCAGAGCGGGCGGCACTTAATCTTACCTTGAACTTCTGGCTAAGGCTAAGGCTAAAGCTAAGGCTAAGGCTAAATATGGTAAAATTGTTATTCACGTCGGCAGTAATGACACCCGGTTACGCCAATCGGAGGTCACAAAACTTAATGTGGAATCGGTTTGTAACTTTGCCATAGTTTTCTCTGGTCCCCTGCCCAACCTGACCAATGATGACATGTTTAGTCGCACGTCATCATTCCATCGCTGGTTATAGGTGGTGTCCAGCAAACAACGTGGCCTTCATTGATAATTGGAACACTTTCTGGGGAAAGCCTGGTCTGATTAGGCGAGATGACATCCACCCCACTTTAGCGGGTGCTGCTCTCATCTCTAGGAATATGGCCGATTTTATTAACCCCCCGAAATCATGACAACCCAGAGTTCAGACCAGGAGGTAGAGTTGTAGTCTTACACACTTCTCTGCCGCTTCTCTAGGACTGTCTCACACCCTAAAGTCTCTAAACTCCATAGATGTTCTGTCTGCTCCCAGATTATTTAAAGAGGAGTTCTTCATAGGAACCTTATTCAAATCAATACTAATTCATTGGTAGAACAGAAGAATAGGAAAATTAAATGTGGTCTTTTAAATGTCAGATCATACAATAATGGATTATACAGGAACTGAAAAGACATTTCATTACAGTAGATGTTTATCTGATGATGCTGTAACTAGATATAAAGAATTAATTCCTTCTTTATTTACCTCAGTGCCATGTACCAATGTTGTGGACGACAGCAACCACAATTTAACTCCTGCACTAATAGATTATTTTGTTGATGGCACTGCAGCATCGCTTAGTTCAACTCTAAACTTAGTTGCTCCTCTGAAAAAGAAGGTCATGAATGGGAGGAGGCTAGCTCCCTGGTATCATTCACAGCTGATCAGTTCAAAGCAGACAGTCTGAAAGATGGAAAGAATCTGTCATTCCACTAATTCTGAAGAAGCTCACATAGCCTGGAAAGATAGTTTAACAACTTATAAAAAGCTCTTAGTAATATTAGAACAGCATATTATTCATCATTAATAGAAGAAAACAAGAACAAGC
The DNA here is from genome assembly GCF_963514085.1 of Chelon labrosus. NCBI lineage: Eukaryota > Metazoa > Chordata > Actinopteri > Mugiliformes > Mugilidae > Chelon > Chelon labrosus. The sequence continues at coordinate 30,616,140 of NC_140358.1, forward strand.
CAGCTCTGTAGCCAGGCTGACAAAGAGCCACAGCTCTGTTGAGCCATCTATTCCTTTAGCCCTCAGTAGTAATGACTTCATCAGCTTTAATCTCCAACCTTCTTTTTATTTCTAAAATTCTAGAAAAAGTTGTTGCTAATCAGTTGTGTGACCACTTAAACAAGAATGGTCTGTTTGAAGAGTTTCAGTCAGGTTTTAGAGTTCATCATAGTACAGAAACAGCTTTGGTTAAAGTTACCAATGATCTCCTCATGGCTTCAGACAGTGGACTTGTCTCTATACTTGTTCTGCTAGATCTTAGTGCTGCATTTGACATATATATATATATATATATATATTGATCATAATATTTTACTACAGAGACTTGAAAGTGAGCCTTAAAGACATAAAGGCTTGGATGACCTGTAATTTTCTACTATTAAACTCAGACAAAACAAAAGTCATTGTATTTGGCCGGATGTTGTAAAGCGTCTTGAGACAATTTGTATTGTTATTGATGCTATATAAATAAAATGTGCCCAAGATATAGAAAAATTAAAAGCATCGCATCCAGGCTGGCTGAAGGGATATGAAGAGAACTAAACATGGCAATACTGTTCAAAGATGTAGGAGCTGAAACTTTGGAGACAATCCAAATAAATATTGGATTCTGGGATATTCATCCATCAGTGTTCAGGACAAATAGCCTCAGACACATTTACAGCACAGAAGTTCAACGCTGTTATATCGACTGTAACGCAGAAAGTAGAAGTAGAGATAAAAAGAAAAGGCGAGTCATAATAGTGCTGCATCATCTATTGCAATGATAAGAAGCCATGTGCCAGAGGAGAAGATAAACAAGAGCAAGTTAGAAGAAAGGAGTCAAGAAACAGTTGTCCACAGGAAGTGGATCAGAGGGATATTGTAGGTGGAAGCCTTCGGTTTGTTTTGGCTAAAAGAGGAGAAGGAAATGAAAGAAGAGAAACAGAGACAGGACATTCATCAGCAGACACCAGAGCAAGGGGCTGGTTCATTCATGAGAAAGAGGACAAAGATGTGGACAGGTCAGTCATGTGTTCATGATTCTGTCTCACAGCTGAAAGTCAGCTTTCTGATGACTTTATGTGGTAAGGACATAGAGCACCAGAACATTCTGTCCTCTGTTGGACTGTCTCCATAACTGACCTGATCCTCTGCCTTTTAAAATGGATCATAAATCCGTTACTATGAACCTTCAGGTCACAGAAAGTCAGTTCATTTACTCTAAACATCTGGTTCCTGGTGAACATCTGCATCAACCTATTGTTTACTTCTGGATTTTAAAAGTAAACGATGACAGATGAAAACATGAACCACAAGTACGAAGTCCTGAGATCATTCACCAACAGACAAAAAGAAAGAACAATGTGATGTGAGATGTGAGAAGAGGGGCAGACTTACGGACAGACATTTTGGGACATTCATCTGCAGCAGGAGGAGACGGAGAGACGCTGCAGACCGGAGACAGCAGGAAGACAAACACCAGAGTCCAAACCAACAACCTCATTCTTCTTCAGTTCGTCTTTGTCAGTTTTCTGTCTCACCATCGACGGCTGTCTTCCTCTTCCTCAAGTCTGAACTCAGCTCCATGCCTTCAGCCCCGCCCTCCCCCGTCCCCCATCCCCCGTCCCCGGCTCTGCTGACAGGATCCAGATGTGTGTGTGTGTGAGACTCCAGAATGTGGGCCTTTGTGAGGACTGCTGGGAGTGTGTATAGAAGACGTGATGTGTGTGTGTTGATGGAAGGTCTTCCTCCATTAAACAGGAAACACTGTCTGTCTAGTCAGAGCTGAGTCATGAGTCTGACTGTTGGACACTGTCCTTGACCATGTTTGGTTTTCTTTGTGTTTCCTCATTTTATTTTGAAGGGATCTTCCTGCTGCTTCATGTCTTTCTTTACTTCCCTCCTTGTTGCTTGTGTGATTGTTTTCTCCAGGTGTCCTCCAGGTGTCCTCCTCCCTCATCCTCATGTGTGTCCTGACTTCTAATACATCTCTTCTCAGGTCGTCTGTTGTGTTTCTGACCTCGTGTTTCATTTTGGGTTTTCCTTTGGTGTTGGATCATAACGTGTCAACATGTCCACATGTCCACACATGTCTGTCCTCTGTAACACGTCAACATATCAACATGTCTGTCCTCTGTAACATGTCAACATGTCTGTCCTCTGTAACATATAACATGTCAACATGTCAACATGTCTGTCCTTTGTAACATGTCAACATATCAACTTGTCTGTCCTCTGTAACATGTCAACATGTCAACACGTCTGTCCTTGTAACATATAACATGTCAACATGTCAACATGTCTGACCTCTGTAACATATAACATGTCAACATGTCAACACGTCTGTCCTCTGTAACATATAACATGTCAACATATCAACACGTCTGTCCTCTGTAACATGTCAACATGTCTGTCCTCTGTAACATATAACATATCAACATTTCTGTCCTCTGTAACATGTCAACATGTCAACATGTCTGTCCTCTGTAACATGTCAACATGTCAACAGGTCTGTCCTCTGTAACACATCAACACGTCTGTCCTTTGTAACATGTCAACATGTCTGTCCTTTGTAACATGTCAACATATCAACTTGTCCTCTGTAACATGTCAACATGTCAACACGTCTGTCCTTGTAACATATAACATGTCAACACGTCTGTCCTCTGTAACATATAACATGTCAACATATCAACATGTCTGTCCTCTGTAACATGTCAACATGTCAACACGTCTGTCCTCTGTAACATATCAACACGTCTGTCCTCGGTAACATATCAACATGTCTGTCCTCCGTAACATGTCAACATATCAACATGTCTGTCCCCTGTAACATGTCAACATATCAACATGTCTGTCCTCTGTAACATATCAACACGTCTGTCCTCTGTAACATATCAACATGTCTGTCCTCCATAACATGTCAACATGTCAACATGTCTGTCCTCTGTAACATGTCAACATGTCAACATGTCTGACCTCTGTAACATATCAACATGTCTGTCCTCTGTAACATGTCAACATGCCTGTCCTCTGTAACATATCAACACATCTGTCCTCTGTAACATATCAACATGTCTGTCCTCCGTAAAATGTCAACATGTCTGTCCTCCGTAACATGTCAACATGTCTGTCCTCTGTAACATGTCAACATATCAACATGTCTGTCCTCTGTAACATGTCAACACGTGTGTCCTCTGTAACATATCAACATGTCTGTCCTCTGTAACATATCAACACGTCTGTCCTCTGTAACATATCAACATGTCTGTCCGCCGTAACATGTCAACATGTCTGTCCTCTGTAACATGTCAACATGTCTGTCCTCTGTAACATATAACATGTCAACATATCAACATGTCTGTCCTCTGTAACATATCAACATGTCTGTCCTCTGTAACACATCAACACGTCTGTCCTTTGTAACATGTCAACATGTCTGTCCTTTGTAACATGTCAACATATCAACTTGTCTGTCCTCTGTAACACATCAACACGTCTGTCCTTTGTAACATGTCAACATGTCTGTCCTTTGTAACATGTCAACATGTCAACACGTCTGTCCTCTGTAACACATCAACACGTCTGTCCTTTGTAACATGTCAACATGTCTGTCCTTTGTAACATGTCAACATATCAACTTGTCTGTCCTCTGTAACATGTCAACATGTCAACATGTCTGACCTCTGTAACATATAACATGTCAACATGTCAACACGTCTGTCCTCTGTAACATATAACATGTCAACATATCAACATGTCTGTCCTCTGTAACATGTCAACATGTCAACACGTCTGTCCTCTGTAACATATCAACACGTCTGTCCTCTGTAACATATCAACATGTCTGTCCTCTGTAACATATCAACATGTCTGTCCTCCGTAACATGTCAACATGTCTGTCCTCTGTAACATGTCAACATATCAACATGTCTGTCCTCTGTAACATGTCAACACGTGTGTCCTCTGTAACATATCAACATGTCTGTCCTCTGTAACATATCAACACGTCTGTCCTCTGTAACATATCAACATGTCTGTCCGCCGTAACATGTCAACATGTCTGTCCTCTGTAACATGTCAACATGTCTGTCCTCTGTAACATATAACATGTCAACATATCAACAGGTCTGTCCTCTGTAACATGTCAACATATCTGTCCTCTGTAACATATCAACATGTCTGTCCGCCGTAACATGTCAACAAGTCAACATGTCTGTCCTCTGTAACATGTCAACATGTCTGTCCTCTGTAACACGTCAACATATCAACATGTCTGTCCTCTGTAACATGTCAACATATCTGTCCTCTGTAACATATCAACATGTCTGTCCGCCGTAACATGTCAACATGTCAACATGTCTGTCCTCTGTAACATGTCAACATGTCAACACGTCTGTCCTCTGTAACATATCAACACGTCTGTCCTCTGTAACATGTCAACACGTGAGACAGAATCCACCTGCAGTTCCTCATGGTGTCCAGGATGTACCCCCCAGCTGTGAATGACTGTTGGGGGGCTCTCTTCTCGGCAGACATCGCGACAGCTGTACCAAATCTCGTTTACCTCAACATGAAGGTAACGCTCACGCGCTCTGTCTGCCACCTCCCCTTGCCGTAGCTGCGCGCCTGCGCAGAGCGCTTCAAGGGGAGACGGAGAGACGGCTCGAGTGTCCGCATCTTCCACCAGGACAGAAACCGGAATAAAATACCGAACACCAGCGGGATCTGGCTCCGAAAACCCGCCGAGTCCACATCCACCGGGACCACAGCGGGAGAGGAGGAAGCGGCGGAGCGCGGGCTCGGTCTCGGCTCGTCTGTCCGCAAGCACACGGTCACACAAAGCGGGATGGAGCGGCGGCGTTAAACACTGAGTCACGGTGCGGCCGGAACCAGCTTCGACCTACCGGACCTCCGAATTTATAGCCGCTCGGTCCAGAGGGTGTCCCACGGACGGTGCTCCATGTCCTCATGTCCTGATATCCTGATGCCCTGCAACTGATAGTCTTCACCCAGGTTTTAAAAGACTGCAAGGACACGGAGAGCACGTGCTAAATACCTGGGGGACATACAGGGACAAACAAAACACCTGGAGGACACACAGAGACAAACAAAACACCTGGAGGACATACAGGGACAACCAAACACTCGGGGGACATACAGAGACAATCAAAACACCTGGAGGACATCCAGGGACAATCAAAACCCCAAGAGGACATACAGAAACAATCAAAACACCTGGAGGACATACAGAACGAAGCGAAACACCTGGAGGACATAGAGGGACGAACAAACAAAACTCTCGGAGGACATAGAGGGACAAACAAACAAAACACCCGGAGGAAATAGAGGGACGGACAATCAAAACACCTGGGGGACATACAGGGACATAAAACGTATGGAGGACATACAGGGGCATAAAACACCTGGAGGACATACGCAGACCAATTAAACGTTTGGGGGACATACAGAGACATAAACTAAACATCTGTAGAACATACAGGGACCAACTAAACATCTGGAGGACATACAGGGACATTCACTGAACAGGTGGGAGACATAACTCTTCTTTCCATAAAAAAACAAGTCAAAAAATAAAGCAAACATTTATTTGGCAGACAAGTGCTGACATAAAACAGACAGAAAAAACATTTTAAGCAGATACACTGAGGTAGAAATGTAAGGCTGCTTCCCATCATGCTATAGGTCTAGGCTGATGGGGGACGTCCCATCATGCTATAGGTCTAGGCTGCTGGGGGACGTCCCATCATGCTATAGGTCTAGGCTGCTGGGGGACGTCCCATCATGCTATAGGTCTAGGCTGCTGGGGGACGTCCCATCATGCTATAGGTCTAGGCTGCTGGGGGGCGTCCCATCATGCTATAGGTCTAGGCTGCTGGGGGACGTCCCATCATGCTATAGGTCTAGGCTGCTGGGGGGCTTCCCATCATGCTATAGGTCTAGGCTGATGGGGGACGTCCCATGATGCTATAGGTCTAGGCTGCTGGGGGGCTTCCCATCATGCTATAAGTCTAGGCTGCTGGGGGGCTTCCCATCATGCTATAAGTCTAGGCTGCTGGGGGGCTTCCCATCATGCTATAAGTCTAGGCTGCTGGGGGGCTTCCCATCATGCTATAGGTCTAGGCTGCTGGGGGACTTCCATCATGCTATAGGTCTAGGCTGCTGGGGGGCTTCCCATCATGCTATAGGTCTAGGCTGCTGGGGGACGTCCCATGATGCTATAGGTCTAGGCTGCTGGGGGGCTTCCCATCATGCTATAGGTCTAGGCTGCTGGGGGACTTCCCATCATGCTATAGGTCTAGGCTGCTGGGGGACTTCCATCATGCTATAGGTCTAGGCTGCTGGGGGGCTTCCCATCATGCTATAGATCTAGGCTGCTGGGGGACTTCCATCATGCTATAGGTCTAGGCTGCTGGGGGGCTTCCCATCATGCTATAAGTCTAGGCTGCTGGGGGACGTCCCATGATGCTATAGGTCTAGGCTGCTGGGGGGCTTCCCATCATGCTATAGGTCTAGGCTGCTGGGGGGCTTCTCATCATGCTATAGGTCTAGGCTGCTGGGGGGCTTCCCATCATGCTATAGGTCTAGGCTGCTGGGGGGCTTCTCATCATGCTATAGGTCTAGGCTGCTGGGGGGCTTCTCATCATGCTATAGGTCTAGGCTGATGGGGGGCTTCCCATCATGCTATAGGTCTAGGCTGCTGGGGGGCTTCTCATCATGCTATAGGTCTAGGCTGCTGGGGGGCTTCCCATCATGCTATAGGTCTAGGCTGCTGGGGGACGTCCCATCACGCTATAGGTCTAGGCTGATGGGGGGCTTCCCATCACGCTATAGGTCTAGGCTGCTGGGGGACGTCCCATCACGCTATAGGTCTAGGCTGATGGGGGGCTTCCCATCACGCTATAAGTCTAGGCTGCTGGGGGACGTCCCATCACGCTATAGGTCTAGGCTGCTGGGGGGCTTCCCATCATGCTATAGGTCTAGGCTGCTGGGGGGCTTCCCATCATGCTATAGGTCTAGGCTGCTGGGGGACGTCCCATCATGCTATAGGTCTAGGCTGCTGGGGGGCTTCTCATCAAGCTATAAGTCTGGGCTGCTGGGGGGCTTCCCATCATGCTATAGGTCTAGGCTGCTGGGGGACGTCCCATCATGCTATAGGTCTAGGCTGATGGGGGGCTTCCCATCATGCTATAGATCTAGGCTGCTGGGGGACGTCCCATCACGCTATAGGTCTAGGCTGATGGGGGGCTTCCCATCATGCTATAAGTCTAGGCTGCTGGGGGACTTCCCATCATGCTATAGGTCTAGGCTGATGGGGGGCTTCCCATCATGCTATAGGTCTAGGCTGCTGTGGGACTTCCATCATGCTATAGGTCTAGGCTGATGGGGGGCTTCCCATCATGCTATAGGTCTAGGCTGCTGGGAGACTTCCCTCTGTCCATGTCCCTTGTGTCGTGTTTACGTTGTTAAATAAAAGTGAAAACTGAGAGACAAAACCATGAAGAGACAGCGATATGGAATGATGTTAGGACGGATCATCAGGACGATTATATTACAGACATAAAGATGATGTTAGACATTACTGATGTGGACGCACACTGAGAGACTCCAGATGTTTGGAGACTGAACAACACAATAAAGTGAAAACCTAGAGTGCTGATGGTCAGGGGACAAAGACACTTGAGAAGTCCAGAGGAGACATTCAAGAGACAAAGACTGACTCTGGAGGAACTGTGGATGATGGTGTTAGACAAAAAGACGTAACGGAAACCATTTAGGACAAAAATGTACTGAAGATATCAAGACGTCCTGTTCAGGAACATAAACTGACATTAACAACAGACGAGGACAAGAGGGACAAAAAGTTATTTTTTTTTCTCATTTAAATTTTTATTGAACTTTTGTGAATACAGGCTTGGTCATACATCTCAGACTCTTGGCATAAACATATTCTGACATGTCGCAGAGGAAAAATAAAATAAGAGAACCAAGTAAAAAAGTAAATAAATAAATGTGGGGGAAATCCAGTCCACAGAAAAAAGAAAGGAGCTGTGCTATATGACAAAAAGTTATACAGCACATATATATATTCAAGACATATTGAGGATAAACATAAGAGACAAAGACGTCCTTTCTGGGACATTTAATATCAAATATTGAAAAAGAGACATTCAGGACATAAAGGAAATATTAGTAGACATAAACTGAAATATCTAAAACATAAGACAAAGAAACATAAAGACACACTGAGACAAAGAAGTTCTTCCTTGAGATACTGAGACAGTTGGACAGTGCAGTCCTCAGGAGGACATGATCAGAGTGTTAATGGTCTGAAAGACTTATTTTTCCTTTCTCTCAGTTTAGATGTAACGTGGACCAAGACAACGACACAATGTCCCCAAGGTGGACTCACCTGCCTGTCCCATCCGTCCTGTTCCTGCTCATGATTCAGACCGGGTCTGTGGCGGCGGCACGCTCTGACAGGAACCTGGTTCTGGAGGAGAACGTGGGTGCCATGGTAAATGCAACGGTGCTGGACGGACGAGGAAACACTGTCCACGTGATGAGTAGCGATGAGGGGACATACGGACAGAACTCCCCGAAAGTGGACACCAGAGGCATCGTCCTGGCACCCGCACCACATCATGGAGGTACTGATATCACAGCACACACCTAAGGACACACACACACACCCAAGGACAAACGCACCTGAGGACACACACCTGAGGACACATTCTTGAGGACAAACACAAACCTGAGGACAAACACAAACCTGAGGACAAACACACACATTTGTAGTTTAGTGGATGTTGTATTTGTTGTGGGTGGCTCAGTGGTGAGGTGGTCAGCACTGATGCCTCCCAGCCAGAAGGTTCTGGGTTCTAATCCAGGCCGACTGGTTCCTTTCTGTGTGTAGTCTGCATGTTCTCCCTGTGTCTGCGTGGGTTCTCTCCAGGTTCTCCAGCTTCCTCCCACCGTCCAAAGACATGCTGGTTAGGTTCATTGGTAGGGATGTAACAAATTACCGATATGAATCGGAAATCGGTTTTGATTTAAAAGATGTGAGTGCATCGATACACAAGCCCCTGGACCGATCTAAATGTACCACGAACCGGTCGATGGCCCGATTACAAAGTTATGAATCGGGTTATTACCGTAATTTCCAGACTATAAGGCGCACCTGAATATAAGCCGCACCAGCTAAATTTTGGGGAAACTACATTGTTCCATATAAGCTGCACCCGACTATAAGCCGCACCCAAGCCGCTGGTGCTTTAATGTTTAATTACCGTAAGGGTTTCTTCTACCACGGAGGGGATTGTCGGGACAGAAATGACTGTTTGGAAACGCAAAGCGTCCCATTTATTTACATTTGAGAAACACAATAAATCTTTCAATCAATCGATCGATCAAACTTTCACATCTTTGACATTACAAACAGCATTCGTGCAGTGCACAAATAATACAACGGTGCTCTTAGCGCACTTCCTGCAGTCATAGTACCGTAGTAGTGCAGTATAACAAAAAACAAAGCTTACAACGCTTGACGAGGCAATAACGTTAAATAGCTAAATTTAATTTGTTTGTAAAAGTACTTGCCTGTAACACGGCAGCAAAAGTGCAGTAACCCTGCTGCTCAACAAAATAACCAGCATCTTTTTCGAAAACAGCCAACACAGCAGTAAAGGTGCAGTAACACGGCCGTTTACTGTATCAAAATAACCAGCCTACTATACCAGAAAAGTCAGCCAGATCGATCGCCTTTAACTTAAAAGCAGCTCTCGTACTGCATTTGGACTCACTTGGTTTGTTTTGCTCGTTACCTGGCGCAAACTGTCTGTCTCGCTCCTGCGCTTCCGTGATAGTGCGCCCCTGGTGACCGTTAGCTGTAAAAATCCATAATTCGTTGTATAAACCGCAGGGTCCAAAGCAAGTGACAAAAATAGCGGTTTATAGTCCGGAATTTACGTATATCAGCAATACAGCTGGAAGCCCCGCTTGCTTATTCTCTTTCTCTCTCTCTTTCCCGCAAAAATCTCGCGAGACTCTATTAAACTTATCACTATGAAGGTAAACAATATCACATTTTTAGGATTGATTTAGGATCATTCATAATGTAAAATGTCTACTTTAAACAAGGAACTATATCGGATTACTCTCTAGGCAATTGAATCAGGTCAACTGGACTTGGTTTTGGTCTGTGTCTGCGGGCTAGTCAGACTTGCTGCTAGTCTCTCGAACTGATGAAGCCACTTGGATAAGGAGCGAAACGTCTTCACAGACAAAAACCAAGTCCTGACCTGATTCAATTGCCTAGAGATGCCTTTGACCTGGACAAATGAGAATTTGCACAGACTCATCGGATTACATCATATTGCACTGAATCGTACCGAATCGTACCGAATCGGATCGGATCGGATCAAATCCTACCGAATCGAATCGAATCGGTTGTTTTTAAAATGTATCCTTCCTGAATCGTTTCGTACCCCATGTATCTAGATACGTATCGAATCGTCTTATATTGGAGAGATGCACACCCCTATTCATTGGTGATTCTAAATTGGCCGTAGGTGTGAGTGTCTCTCTGTGTTAGCCCTGTGATAGACTGGAGACCTGTCCAGGGTGGACCCCCCCTCTAGACCAATAACAGCTGGGATAGACTGGAGACCTGTCCAGGGTGGACCCCCCCCTCTAGACCAATGACAGCTGGGATAGGCTCCAGCCCCCCATGACCCTTCACAGGAGTAAGCGGTTACAGAAGATGAATGAATGTATTTGTAGTTTGCAGTTGAGCGGATGTTGTAGTTTGTAGTTCTTGTGGCCCTCGTAGATTCAGTGGCAGCTGTGATTGAGCAGATGTTTTGTTCGCTGTGTTGAGACACTGCAGATCTTTTCAGGCAGTTGAAGGTCGGAGCGTCTCTGCCCTGAAGTGTCATGTTACAGTCAGACGGTCCAAGGACACTGCAGCTGGATGGACTGTAGCATCGTATTAATGCTGTCGACTCTTACAGGCAGACTACAATATTCCTCCTGCAGCATTACATTCAAACTAAATTCAGAACAGTAACTGAAATCAAATGAATCTAATCAATAAAATTAGAGTTCAGAGCTTGAAGTGGTAAACATTTGGCTTAAATATCTTCTGTTTGTAAGGATTAACAAAATAATAATCACATCATAGAGGATAAATATTCAACCAGCAGCAGCAGAACTGGGGCAGAGGAATTACAAATAAAAAAAACATCCTCAACAGAAAACCAGATTTAAGAAGTCAGCTTTCATGGCACAGTCCAAGGGGACCAGAGGTCTGGGTCCGGGTCGGACCAGTGAATCAGCTTTAATGTCAGAGCAGTAAATTGACATCTGAAATTAGATTAAATTAAGTCCCTCTCTGATGTTAAACGTCCTAGAGTTGGTCTCCTGTGTCTTCCTAAAGTCTGTCCTTGTCTTCTCCTAGAGTTGGTCTCCTGTAGCTTCCTAAAGTCTGTCCTTGTCTTCCTTGTCTTCTCCTGGAGTTGGTCTCCTGTGTCTTCCTAAAGTCTGTCCTTGTCTTCCTTGTCTTCTCCGAGAGTTGGTCTCCTGTGTCTTCCTAAAGTGTGTCCTTGTCTTCCTTGTCTTCTCCTAGAGTTGGTCTCCTGTAGCTTCCTAAAGTCTGTCCTTGTCTTCCTTGTCTTCTCCTAGAATCGACTGGATTCAGTCCAATAAATCTTTCTGTCAAAGTCAAAATTTCGATTTCGATTTTGGCTTCCCTTGATCATAAAAACAAGATAATCGTAATAAAACGATCATTCTGCCGCACGCCGTGTCTTGTGTGGTAAATGAAGCGAACCCTTCCATGTTCCACCTGAAAATGTTCGCTTTCAGCCGTGCCGGTGCGTATTACCAGTGAGTGTTTGGGAAAAAAACACGTATAAGAAGACGATAGAAGATGGCAGAAAGGCAGCCTTTGGTGGGGAAGAAAGCTAAAATGAATTCTGTGGTGTGGAAACACTTTGGTTTCGAGGAGTCTGACTCGGAGTCTGACTCGTCACGTGAGTAGGGTTGCCAACCGTTCCTTGAAATGCTTGTTCTCAAATCAATGAACAATCGTTTTTAATAATCGTGATTACAACATCAATCCTAATGATCGTGATTATGATTTTTGCCATAATCGCGCAGCCCTACTCTCTGGAAGATGTTTCTCCTTGACGCTGTCTCCAGGAAACTTTTCTCTTCTTTTAAACGTTCAGTGTTTGTTGTTGTTGTTTGGGTGCAGCCTTTGACTGAGTGGACTCCATGGATTCTGTTTAGATGATCAACTACTACCACCTCACCACACATCCACATTACACTAGTCACTGACTTAACATTTATACATGATTAGACACTGGATCCTGGTTCTTCTTCTTCTTGGATTTTCGGCAGCTTTGACGTCAGCCAACCATCAATAAAGCAGAAGAGGAAGAAGAAGAGGTTTTGATGCTACAGGGACGTGGTTTTGGTTTATAGCAGATCTTAAATCAATAACTACTAAAGATCAGACTTGACTGAAACCTGATAGCGATCATTTTAAAAATGCTGATAATGTTTCACTTGTTCTGGTTTATCAGTTATTGGTCAGGTGACTTGGCAGTAACCATAGTGATGTGGTGTCTCCTCAGTGGTGGACCGGCAAGGCTGTGACTCTGGCACCCGTTTCCTTGTTCCCCCACGGACCGTCCACTGGGTGGCGCTGCTGCAGAGAGGCAACTGCACCTTTAAAGAGAAGATCCTGAAGGCTGCTGCCTACAACGCCACCGCCGTCCTCATCTACAACAACTCCACCGACAAGACGGTCAAGATGGGACATGAAGGTCAGAGTCCTCCATGAGTTGAGCTCAGACAGGAGCAGGGAGTAAACATATAACAGGTCAACGTCATTATCATGAGAACTGTACATTTCAATAAAGTTTTCCTCCTCAACCTCAGGGACCACGAGCCACGGGTTGAAGAAACCTCCTCCTATTGTTTACACTGTAAAGACCTGAGTTCCTGTTTGACTTCCTGTCGATCGATATCCGCCTAAAGATAGACGACGTGTCATTAATTGATGAGGTCACCGTGACCTCACACTGTGTCTGTGTTTAAATGTGTGTATTAGTGTGTGTGTGTGTGTGTGTGTGTGTGTGTGTTAATGTATTAATAGAGCTAGAACTAGATAAAAATAAATAAACTGGAGTCTGTCACCAACAGGACTCAGTACTGCAGCCCTGGCTATGGTCCTGACTGGTCCTTGTTCTTGTTCTTGTTCTTGTTTTTGTTCTGACTCGGACTCAGACTCGGACTTGAACTCGGATTCGGGTCCTGACTCTGACTCTGTTCTGGTTCTGTGTGCAGGTACCGGTGACACGGTGGCTGTGATGATCACAGAGACATACGGTAAAGAGATCCTGGCTCAGCTGGAGCGAAACCTGACGGTTCTGGTGACGGTGGTGGTGGGTCAGCGTGGACCCAACAAAAACATAAACCGAGGCTCTCTGGTGTTTGTCTCCATCTCCTTCATCGTCCTCATGATCATTTCCTCGGCCTGGCTCATCTTCTACTTCATCCAGAAGATCCGCTTCGCCAGCACCCGTGACCATGGCCAGGTAACGACCAGAACCACAACCAGAACCACAACCAGAACCACAGTCTGTCTGGAGGTTGAGGTTCAGAGATTAGCTCTGTTTTTTTACTCCTCCTCCTCCTCCTTCTCTTCTTCCTCTTCCTCCTCCTCCTTCTCTCCTTCCTCTTCCTCCTCCCTCCTCCTCCTTCTCTTCTTCCTCCTCCTCCTCCTCCTCCTCCTCCTTCTCTTCTTCCTCTTCCTCCTCCTCCTTCTCTCCTTCCTCTTCCTCCTCTCTCCTCCTCCTTCTCTTCTTCCTCCTCCTCCTCCTCCTCCTCCTACTCCTTCTCTCCTTCCTCTTCTTCCTCCTCCTTCTCTCCTTCCTCTTCCTCCTCCTCCTCCTTCCTCTTCCTCCTCCTCCTCCTTCTCTCCTTCCTCTTCCTCCTCCTTCCTCTTCCTCCTCTTCCTCCTCCCTCCTCCTCCTCTTTCTCTCCTTCCTGGCAGTGGTTCTATTGAACCTGCAAATAAAAACTAGATCTAACCTTTGAGGTCAGCTTATGTTGTTCAGGTTTCCCTTGGGTGGTGCAGGTCCTGGAGGACATTGTGTCCCTTATTGTCCACTTTATTCTGCTGCACAGTTAAACCGCTGTGTCCTCTCTGTCTTTCAGCGTCGTCTTGGTGACGCAGCAAAGAAAGCCATCGGGAAGCTGACTACGAGGACGGTGAAGAGAGGAGACAAGGTAAATGCACCAAGGTAGACCCAGAACCACCACAGACACCCACCACAGAGACCCAGAACCACCACAGACACCCACCACAGAGACCCACTGAGACCAAAGCCTTAGAACCACCACAGAGAAGAACAGAGACCAGAGAACCAGAACCACCACAGAGACCAGAGACCTAGAACCTCCACAGAGACCCAGAACCACAGAATGACATGTTGTCTTTCTTTGTATCGCGTGTTGTAGGAAACAGATCCAGACTTTAACCACTGTGCCGTGTGTATTGAAGCATACCAGCTGAATGATGTGGTTCGAATCCTGCCCTGCAAGTGAGTCCGTTTCCCCAGCGACCAGTAACAGACCAGTACGAAATGAGTATCAGACCAGTATCAGACCAGTATCAGACCAGTATCAGACCAGTGTCAGACCAGTATCTGTCCAGTATCTATCCAATATCAGACCAGTATCAGACCAGTATCTGTCCAGTATCAGACCAGTGTTAGACCAGTATCAGACCAGTATCTGTCCAGTATCTATCCAATATCAGACCAGTATCAGACCAGTATCTGTCCAGTATCTGTCCAGTATCTGTCCAGTACCAGACCAGTATCAGACCAGTATCAGACCAGTATCTGTCCAGTATCAGACCAGTATCAGACCAGTATCAGACCAGTGTCAGACCAGTATCTGTCCAGTATCTATCCAATATCAGACCAGTATCAGACCAGTATCAGACCAGTATCTGTCCAGTATCTGTCCAGTATCTGTCCAGTACCAGACCAGTATCAGACCAGTATCAGACCAGTATCAGACCAGTGTTAGACCAGTATCAGACCAGTATCTGTCCAGTATCTATCCAATATCAGACCAGTATCAGACCAGTATCTGTCCAGTATCTGTCCAGTATCTGTCCAGTACCAGACCAGTATCAGACCAGTATCAGACCAGTATCTGTCCAGTATCAGACCAGTATCAGACCAGTGTCAGACCAGTATCTGTCCAGTATCTATCCAATATCAGACCAGTATCAGACCAGTATCAGACCAGTATCTGTCCAGTATCTGTCCAGTACCAGACCAGTATCAGACCAGTATCAGACCAGTATCTGTCCAGTATCAGACCAGTATCTGTCCAGTATCTGTCCAGTATCTGTCCAGTACCAGACCAGTATCAGACCAGTATCAGACCAGTATCTGTCCAGTATCAGACCAGTATCTGTCCAGTATCAGACCTGAACCAGACCAGTATCAGACCAGTATCTGTCCAGTATCTGTCCAGTACCAGACCAGTATCAGACCAGTATCTGTCCAGTATCTATCCAGTACCAGACCAGTATCAGACCAGTATCTGTCCAGTATCTGTCCAGTACCAGACCAGTATCAGACCAGTATCAGACCAGTATCTGTCCAGTATCAGACCTGAACCAGACCAGTATCAGACCAGTATCTGTCCAGTATCTGTCCAGTACCAGACCAGTATCAGACCAGTATCAGACCAGTATCTGTCCAGTATCAGACCAGTATCAGACCAGTATCTGTCCAGTATCAGACCTGAACCAGACCAGTATCTGTCCAGTATCTGTCCAGTATCTGTCCAGTACCAGACCAGTATCAGACCAGTATCAGACCAGTATCTGTCCAGTATCAGACCTGAACCAGACCAGTATCTGTCCAGTATCAGACCAGTATCAGACCAGTGTCAGACCAGTGTCTGTCCAGTATCTGTCCAGAACCAGACCAGAACCAGACCAGTATCAGACCAGTATCTGTCCAGAACCAGACCAGTATCAGACCAGTATCTGTCCAGTATCTGTCCAGAACCAGACCAGTATCAGACCAGTATCAGACCAGTATCTGTCCAGTATCAGACCTGAACCAGACCAGTATCAGACCAGTATCTGTCCAGAACCAGACCAGTATCAGACCAGTATCTGTCCAATATCTGTCCAGAACCAGACCAGAACCAGACCAGTATCAGACCAGTATCTGTCCAGAACCAGACCAGTATCAGACCAGTATCAGACCAGTATCAGACCTGAACCAGACCAGTATCAGACCAGTATCTGTCCAGAACCAGACTAGTATCTATCCAGTATCTATCCAGTATCAGACCAGTATCAGACCAGTATCAGACCTGAACCAGACCAGTATCAGACCAGTATCTGTCCAGAACCAGACCAGTATCAGACCAGTATCAGACCAGTATCTGTCCAGAACCAGACCAGTATCTATCCAGTATCAGACCAGTATCAGACCAGTATCTGTCCAGTATCTGTCCAGTATCAGACCAGTATCAGACCAGTATCTGTCCAGTATCAGACCTGAACCAGACCAGTATCAGACCAGTATCTGTCCAGAACCAGACCAGTATCTATCCAGTATCTATCCAGTATCAGACCAGTATCAGACCAGTATCAGACCGGTTTCTAGGCTGAACAGCTTGGTGACATAATGTGTTTTACTTCCTGCCCGTTCATGTCTGGTGGGTTAACATCCAACATGTGTCTCATGCAGACATGTCTTCCATAAAGTGTGTGTGGACCCGTGGCTGAACGAACACTGCACCTGTCCCATGTGCAAACTCAACATCCTCAAAGCTCTCGGTATCATGGTGAGTGATCTCTTCATCAACAGCAACCAACCAGGTGTGTCTGGTTGACATCTGTTAATGACTGTCTCCTGTCTGTCCCTCTGTCTGTCCCCTTGTGCTTCCTCAGACCAGTCTTCCATGTGTGGACAGCGTTGTCTTAGATGTCGAGCGTTTAGGGGTCAGTCAGGCGTCAGGAAGCCAGAGGGCGCCACTGGGTGACATTAACCAGCCGTCCATCAGCTTGGAGCCTCTCAGCCCCCCCCACCCAGAGGCCACGCCCAGAACCCCTGCTGACATCACCATCGCTGTGACCAGTGAGAGCTCAGCATGACACGATACACGTCAACAACTTATTGCAACTGTAATGTACAGGCAGTTTGGTTCTACTGAAACACAGGTAGAACCGGGGGGGGGGGGGAAGTGGTGAGGAGTGGTGAGAGACTTGACGTACACGGGTAGATTGAAACTGGATCTGCTGAAACTAAGTTCACAAACGTTGGTGTCTTGACAGAACCATATGTTCGGGTTTGAAGCTAAAGTTTGTTTGTATTTTCCTAAAACTACCGGAGTCAGTTCAACGAGTCAGGTTAAAGTTAGATTTAGGGGCGGCTGTGGCTCAGTAGGTAGAGCGGGTTGTCCACGAACCAGAGGGTTAGCGGTTCAATCCCTGGAATGTGCCACATGCCGAAGTGTCCTTGAGCAAGACACTGAACCCCCAGTTGCTCCCAGTGCGTGGCACTGGTGTGTGAATGTGTGAGCGAATGGGTAGATGTGTCTATGACTGTAAAGCGCTTTGAGTAGCAATAGGTAGAAAAGCAAGGCCATTTACCATTTACCATAACCCTAACCTGCTGACAGGAGCCACGGTAACCAGATAATCAGTGTTAGTGGTTATAATGTTATGGCTGATTGGTGTATATCAGGTCTGCATAGTTTGAATATGACCAGGTCCATTTGTGTTGAACAACAGAGGGACATAATCTTCTTCACAATCATCTTGTTCCGTTTGTAGTCTTTTCATTTTTGATTCAGTAAAGAGTCAGTTTATATTTCTACCTCAAATGACCTTTAAATGTTTTAGTAACTTGACTGTGACTGAGTGGATCAGCTGTTTGATGTGTTTCTGTGTCGTCAGGTGGCGGTCACTTCTTCAACAGGAACTCGGTGTCTCCTCGTAGTGTAGTTTGTGAGATGGAGCTGCCAGACATCCAGGCCTCGCTCAACCTCTACGATGACAACAAGTCCTGAGGCCCGTGGATCCCACACCCCAGCGCCAACACCACCTACTGATGGATGGCTGCAGGACGTGTTTCCTGTTGGGGTGTTATAACAGCACCAACGTTCAACCACTGTTTATTCCATCAGTTTTTTCTCAGTCTTAATAGATCCAGGTTTGGATCCTGGTCTCACTTTAGACTGTTTTCACTCATGTTTTAATTTTACAGTAGTGAAAGGATGTGAGCTGTTAGTTGGATCATTAAAAACAAGTAATCCAGAGAAATAAACTCCAGAACCGACTCCAGCCCAAGAACCACAAGCTGAACTTGACGATATAATTCTGTTACTAAAAATGTCCTTTATAAAATCCTGAGAAGATTCCTGGAGAACGTTCTAGTCACTCTTTCTAAAGAGCTGAAAAAGTGTTTTTCTGCTGAGGTTTGTCGGTGTGTAAAGACATTCATGAATTGCATATGGAATTTCTAAGGGGTTCCTCATATGTTCTGGAACCCAAAGGAACCTGAAAATGTTCTTGAGATCCAGAAATGATCCCTGATAATGTTTGTGAGTGCCTAGAAAAAGTTCCTGTGTTCTGGGTTTTGACATACTTTATGGAAATGCTCCTAAAAAATCATGGTTCTGAGGTTTGTGGAAAAGTCTTCAACGTATTAAAGAGTGCCGAGGTTTCTAGACATTTCTGGAAGTTCTGGAAGCTTAAATGGAGGGTTCTCAAAGAAAAAAAATACAGGTTTCCAAATATGTTCCTGAGTGCCTACAAATGTCCCTTGGCTTCCTGGAAACGTCCCTGAGCTCTTAAAAACCTTTTGAGTTCCTATATATCCTCCTAGTTCCTCCAAATGTTTTAAACGGGTTGAAAGGTCTGTACCCAGGACAGCTGGACCTGAACCTAAACAGACCTGACAGGAGGTGGACCAGAAACAACACAGACCCATAGAACCAGAACCCAGGAAGAATCGTGTTCATGTTTTCTGGTTGGTCTGGAACCTGTGACTGCAGACTGGAGCATGTTTGAAGAACTGGACCTGGATCAAAACTCAATGATCTGGTTCCCCCTCTTCATCACCAGGGAACCAGAACTAGAGGAAGTTCTGGACTTGGGCTGAGGCCCAGTCCTGAATTCTCTGGAGGAAACAATCATGTGAACTCGAACTAAACTCCCCTGTAGCAAAACAAAGTCTGTTTCTCTATAGAACAAAGAGACATTAAATTTACAGGAGCAGTCCAACATTTCAGTAAACCTGCTGTTATCAGAAACGTGGAGTTTCCCAGAGGAGGGTTCCCTTCTCTTCTGGCTGCAGAGACTTCAAGGAACAACCTTGTTCTACTCGCCACAGTTAAATGGAGGGATCTCAGTTCGTCTTGGGTCGAGGAGTGTTTATCTCAGCAGTGCAGAACCTGGAGGAGACTGTTTGTGTAGTTTAACAGTGGAGAGTGTACGTATAAAACGCCGTCGTCCTGCAGCCTTCTAGACTCTGAGGGTTTCCTGAAGTGACGGACTGCTCCTTCAAAGTGTATTAAACAGCTTTTGAATTACTCGGCGTGTAATAATAATCAATATATAAACAGCATTATACAATCTATAACCAGACTGAGTGATCAATAGTTTCTCTGAAGTGACCTGAAGATGTCCTAAAGTTCTGCAGGATGCTCAACTGCTGTCCTCGTCTGTCTGTTTGTCCTCGTCTCTGTGTCTCATGGTGACGAAGACGATGGCAGACGAGTGATGCTTTCAGTTCACTGTGTCTTTACTGCCTCAGCGTTAAGTGTCATTAAAGTGTCTTTATTGAATTTAACTGGCTCAGTTTATTCCTCATGGGGGTCTGTTTACTTCACGGACAGGATCTAAAGTCTCGGACCGGTTTTGTACCTCAGACTGGAACTGGTATGAGGTCGTAGCCGTACTTACAGAGAGTCCTTCATTCATTTAGTTCTTATAAAACATGAAAGTCACTGTATTTCAGTCTCACAGTGTAAAATCAATACGACGCAGTCACTTTAATTAATCTAAAAATTGACCAGAATAAACACTGAATAACATCGAGTGTCTGTTTAAACAGAAACTGCAGCCGCAGCGCCCCCTACTGTCTGATGTCAGACATTACTTTATTAAAGAAACTGCAGGACTTCACTCCGACCAGCAGGTGGCAGTAACGGGGAACACGTCATGACGCAGCATGCGCAGAAGGCGGGGCCCGATGCGTCACACCCGGAAGTGATGTGGAGTCACCAGACTGAGTGAAAACAACAACATCAGTTCGATGTTCGTCTGAATTAGACGGAGCCTGTTCCCCCTGACTCCGCTGAGCAGAGGTCCGCAGACGCACCGGCCCGTCTCCGGTGTTCCCCGGCGGAGGGTGAGCCGTAGCCCGCTGACACACGGCCCTTTGTCCCGGGTAGGGTGATGTGGATCCAGCCTGAGGAGGTGCTGCTGGCCGGGGCTCTGTGGGTGTCCGAGCGGGCCAATCCGTTCTTCATCCTGCAGAGGAGGAGGGGGCATGGCCGCGGAGGGGGACTCTCCGGTGTGTAATACTGCGGTCCGGTTCTGTTGATCCGGTCCTGACCGGTGTGTGGTTGTTTTGATGTGTTTATCTTGAGCTGAGGGCAGAGGAACCTCCCTCCACAGACTCACCGACCCGGAGACACACTTTAACCAGACATTAGTTCTGATGTTCTGATTGGACGGTTGGTTGGTCCAATCAGAACATCCAAGTAGTTCTGCAGTCAGAACCGCAAACAGTTACTTAGAATTATTACTGTAGAACTATTAGGATCACCTGTCTCCTGGTTCACCTGTCTCTCTAGTTCATCTGTCTCCTGGTTCATCTGTCTCCTGGTTCATCTGTCTCCTGGTTCACCTGTCTCTCTAGTTCACCTGTCTCCTGGTTCACCTGTCTCCTGGTTCACCTGTCTCTCTAGTTCACCTGTCTCTCTAGTTCACCTGTCTCCTGGTTCATCTGTCTCTCTAGTTCACCTGTCTCTCTGGTTCACCTGTCTCCTGGTTCACCTGTCTCTCTTGTTCACCTGTCTCTGTAGTTCACCTGTCTCTCTGGTTCACCTGTCTCTGTAGTTCACCTGTCTCTCTAGTTCACCTGTCTCTCTAGTTCACCTGTCTCTCTGGTTCACCTGTCTCTGTAGTTCACCTGTCTCTCTAGTTCACCTGTCTCTCTGGTTCATCTGTCTCCTGGTTCACCTGTCTCTCTGGTTCACCTGTCTCTCTGGTTCATCTGTCTCCTGGTTCACCTGTCTCTCTTGTTCACCTGTCTCTGTAGTTCACCTCTTTCTCTGGTTCACCTGTCTCTGTAGTTCACCTGTCTCTCTAGTTCACCTGTCTCCTGGTTCACCTGTCTCTCTAGTTCACCTGTCTCTCTAGTTCACCTGTCTCCTGGTTCACCTGTCTCCTGGTTCACCTGTCTCTCTAGTTCACCTGTCTCCTGGTTCACCTGTCTCTCTAGTTCACCTGTCTCTCTAGTTCATCTGTCTCCTGGTTCACCTGTCTCTCTGGTTCACCTGTCTCTGTAGTTCACCTGTCTCTCTAGTTCACCTGTCTCCTGGTTCACCTGTCTCTGTAGTTCACCTCTTTCTCTGGTTCACCTGTCTCTGTAGTTCACCTGTCTCTCTGGTTCACCTGTCTCTGTAGTTCACCTGTCTCTGTAGTTCACCTGTCTCTCTAGTTCACCTGTCTCTCTAGTTCACCTGCCTCTCTGGTTCATCTGTCTCCTGGTTCATCTGTCTCTCTGGTTCATCTGTCTCCTGGTTCACCTGTCTCTCTGGTTCACCTGTCTCTCTGGTTCACCTGTCTCTCTGGTTCATCTGTCTCCTGGTTCACCTGTCTCTCTTGTTCACCTGTCTCTGTAGTTCACCTCTTTCTCTGGTTCACCTGTCTCTGTAGTTCACCTGTCTCTCTAGTTCACCTGTCTCTCTGGTTCATCTGTCTCCTGGTTCACCTGTCTCTCTTGTTCACCTGTCTCTGTAGTTCACCTCTTTCTCTGGTTCACCTGTCTCTCTAGTTCACCTGTCTCTCTAGTTCACCTGTCTCTCTGGTTCATCTGTCTCCTGGTTCACCTGTCTCTCTGGTTCACCTGTCTCTCTGGTTCATCTGTCTCCTGGTTCACCTGTCTCTCTTGTTCACCTGTCTCTCTTGTTCACCTGTCTCTGTAGTTCACCTCTTTCTCTGGTTCACCTGTCTCTGTAGTTCACCTGTCTCTCTGGTTCATCTGTCTCCTGGTTCACCTGTCTCTCTGGTTCACCTATCTCTCTGGTTCATCTGTCTCTCTAGTTCACCTGTCTCTCTGGTTCACTTGTCTCTCTTGTTCACCTGTCTCTGTAGTTCACCTGTCTCTCTGGTTCACTTGTCTCCTGGTTCACCTGTCTCTGTAATTCACCTGTCTCTCTTGTTCACCTGTCTCTCTTGTTCACCTGTCTCCTGGTTCACCTGTCTCTCTGGTTCACTTGTCTCTCTGGTTCATCTGTCTCCTGGTTCACCTGTCTCTCTGGTTCACCTGTCTCTCTGGTTCATCTGTCTCCTGGTTCATCTGTCTCCTGGTTCACCTGTCTCTCTGGTTCATCTGTCTCCTGGTTCACCTGTCTCTCTGGTTCACTTGTCTCTCTGGTTCACCTGTCTCTCTGGTTCACCTGTCTCCTGGTTCACTTGTCTCTCTGGTTCACCTGTCTCTCTAGTTCACCTGTCTCTCTGGTTCATCTGTCTCCTGGTTCACCTGTCTCTCTGGTTGACCTGTCTCTCTGGTTGACCTGTCTCTCTGGTTCACCTGTCTCCTGGTTCACCTGTCTCTCTGGTTCACCTGTCTCTCTGGTTCACCTGTCTCTCTGGTTCACTTGTCTCTCGGTTCACCTCTTTCTTTGGTTCACCTGTCTCTGTAGTTCACCTGTGTCCTGGTTCACCTGTCTCTGTAGTTCACCTGTGTCCTGGTTCACCTGTCTCTGTAGTTCACCTGTCTCTCTTGTTCACTTGTCTCTCTATGTCACCTGTCTCTCTTGTTCACCTGTCTCTCTGGTTGACTTGTCTCCTGGTTCACTTGTCTCTGTAGGTCATCTGTCTCTCTGGTTCACCTGTCTCTCTGGCTCATCTGTCTCTCTGGTTCACCTGTCTCTCTTGTTCACCTGTCTCTGTAGTTCACCTGTCTCCTGGTTCACCTGTCTCTCTGGTTCACTTGTCTCCTGGTTCACCTGTCTCTGTAATTCACCTGTCTCTCTGGTTCACCTGTCTCTCTTGTTCACCTGTCTCTCTGGTTCATCTGTCTCCTGGTTCACCTGTCTCTCTTGTTCACCTGTCTCTCTGGTTCATCTGTCTTCTGGTTCACCTGTCTTTCTGGTTCACCTGTCTCTCTGATTCATCTGTCTCCTGGTTCACCTGTCTCTCTGGTTCACTTGTCTCCTGGTTCACCTGTCTCTCTGGTTCATCTGTCTCCTGGTTCATCTGTCTCCTGGTTCACCTGTCTCTCTGGTTCACCTGTCTCCTGGTTCACCTGTCTCTCTGGTTGACCTGTCTCTCTGGTTCACCTGTCTCTCTGGTTGACCTGTCTCTCGGTTCACCTCTTTCTTTGGTTCACCTGTCTCTGTAGTTCACCTGTGTCCTGGTTCACCTGTCTCTCTATGTCACCTGTCTCTCTTGTTCACCTGTCTCTCTGGTTGACTTGTCTCCTGGTTCACTTGTCTCTGTAGGTCATCTGTCTCTCTGGTTCACCTGTCTCTCTGGCTCATCTGTCTCTCTGGTTCACCTGTGTCTCTGGTTCACCTGTCTCTGTAGTTCACCTGTCTCCTGGTTCACCTGTCTCTCTGGTTCACTTGTCTCCTGGTTCACTTGTCTCCTGGTTCACCTGTCTCTGTAATTCACCTGTCTCTCTGGTTCACCTGTCTCTCTTGTTCACCTGCCTCTGTAGTTCACCTCTTTCTCTGGTTCACCTGTCTCCGTAGTTCACCTGTCTCTCATGTTCACCTTTTTCCTGAATCACCTGTCTCTCTGGTTCACCTGTCTCTCTGGTTCACCTGTCTCTCTTGTTCACCTGTCTCCTGGTTCACCTGTCTCTCTTGTTCACCTGTCTCTCTGGTTCACCTGTCTCTCTGGTTCACCTGTCTCTGTAGTTCACCTGTCTCTCTGGTTCACCTGTCTCCGTAGTTCACCTGTCTCTCTTGTTCACCTTTTTCCTGAATCACCTGTCTCTCTTGGTTCACCTGTCTCCTGGACTGCTTGTTGCTGTGGCTCCAGGTCTCCTGGTCGGGACCCTGGATGTGGTTTTGGATTCCAGTGCTCGAGTGGCCCCCTACAGAATCCTGTTGCAGACTGGAGACTCTCAGATCTACTGGAACATCGCCTGTGGTGAGTCCGCTGGACTGGGAGCTGTGGGACTGGCGGTACTTTTAGTTTGTTAACCCTCAGCTGTGTCTGCAGGCTCATCCAGGAGGGAGATCACGGAGCACTGGGATTGGCTGGAGTCCAACCTGCTGCAGACTATCTCTATCTTTGACAATGATGAAGATGTCACCACCTTTGTCAAAGGAAAGATCTGCGTAAGTCACTTCCTCTTCTTCTTTGCTTTCCTCACACTGTTTTCCTGTGTTCTTGTTGTTGAATGATGTCACTTCCTGCAGGGCATCATCGCCGAGGAGAACCGGCTGAAGCAGGGTGAGGAGCAGGAGGAGGACAGCGGGAAGTTTCGGGAAGCGGAGCTGAAGATGAGGAAGTTGTTCGGGATGCCCGATGAAGAAAAGCTGGTGAATTATTACTCCTGCAGCTACTGGAAGGGCAGAGTGCCACGGCAGGGCTGGCTCTACCTGTCCGTCAACCACCTGTGCTTCTACTCCTTCCTTCTGGGCAAGGAGGGTATGAGTAGTTTCATGATTTGCTCTCTGACATCACCTGAACGCGCGTCCATGTTGTAGATGTGGTTTAATGGTTGCTGTGCTGCTGTCCTCCCTGTGACCTCAGTGACCCTGGTGGTGCCGTGGACCGAGGTGACTCAACTGGAGAAGAATGCTACGCTGGTGTTTCCAGAGAGTGTTCGTGTGAGCACACGTCATACAGAACATTTCTTCTCCATGTTTCTCAACATCAACGACACCTTCAAGCTGATGGAGCAGCTCGCCAACATCGCCATGCGGCAGCTGCTGGACAACGAGGCCTTTGCTGCAGACCGTTCGCTGCCCAAACCCTGCAAGACACTGAAGAATGTCTCTGTGCTGAAGAGGTCTCACTCTGTTCACAAGTTTGAATCTGAAACAAGCTGGCAGGGATTTACCTTTCTATGGCCTCAGAAAGGAGTTTCAGTCATACTCCTGAAATATGGTTGACATTTGACCTGATCAGCTGTTTCCTGTCCACAGGGATTTGGACGCCCGGGCGAAGAACGAGCGTTACCGGGCGATGTTCCGGTTGACGCAGGATGAACGTCTGGATGGACACACGGACTGCACGCTGTGGACACCGTTCGCTAAGATGCATGTGATTGGACAGTTGTTCATCTCCAACAACTACATCTGCTTCAACAGCCGTGAGGAAGACCTGTGTCAGCTCATCATTCCTCTGAGAGAGGTAAACCAACGTCACAACGTCTGCTGGTGCTTCAGGAAATAGTCAAAGTCTGTAGATTACAGGAACTGATCCAACACCTCCTAAAATTATTCCGCAACTCTTACATTTCTAATGTGTGTTTTGGTGAATGAGCAACTTGTCTGTTGAACTACCTGTAGATGCTAGTGTCCTCCGCCAGGGGGCGCTGTTGCACTAAACCACATTAAAACTTGAAGTTTAGTGTCAACGGGTTTTTATTTGTAACGATAACTTTAATTACAAACATACAAAAGCATGTCTCACAAGACAAGATTGAGAGTGTCATCAGAGCCGGCCCAATGCATAAGCGAACTAAGCGCCTGCTTAGGGCCCCGCGACCACTAGGGGGCCCCAGAGAGCAATTCACAGATTTTTTATTTATTTTATTTTTTGATTTATCTTTGCATGTATGAGTGATGCTTTCTATATGATCAAAGATATACTACTGTACAAAAACACAATTTTATATCAACAGAGTGCTGCTGCTGCTGCTGCTGATGTAGGCCTAGTGGTTCTTACTGCCTCTCTGTAAATGTCAAAGCTCCGCTGCACCGGTCATGTGCGCCCAGAGCCAGCCTAAGTTTCCATGGGGTCCTAAGCAACATTTGATTTTGGGGCCCTCTATTTCTGCCACCACTATTGATTGTTGATCATTCACACACCTACTATAAACTCATTGCAGCTCTGGCAGTGTTGTTTACATTATCCTATTGTCAGCCTGACATGTTAATTTGTAATTTCAGTGTGTAACATGTGTAACAAAAAGAAACCAGTAGACAACATATTTACTTTGAAAGTGTAATCTGGTTTATTATTTTTGGTTTCAAAAAACTGCAACAGCAATGTACAATAATAATTTGTAGTGCAAGAACAACAATAAAATGCAACAAAATGGGTAACAAAATGGGCCCCGAAATCAAATGTTGCTTAGGGCCCCATGGAAGCTTGGGCCGGCTCTGAGTGTCATTGTCATTTTTCCCATGATCCTCTGCTCACCAGGTGTCTGTCGTGGAGAAGGCGGACAGCAGCAGCGTTCTGCCGTGTCCCGTGTCCATCAGCACCAAGAACAAGATGAACTTCCTGTTCGCCAACCTCAAAGACAGAGACTTCCTGGTTCAACGCATCTCCGATTTCCTGCAACGAACGCCCGACAGCTCGTGGGGCGACACCAGCCCGCTGTCTGTAATTGGTCAGTCGGTACGTCAGTGACAGTCAGACTCTCCTTCAGCCTCGGGTCTTCTTAGTGGCTCTTCTAAACATAAATAACCATAACATAATTAGTTAACTCTTGAGACGACTTATTATCAGTGATAAACACTCTGTGATGTATGTCTACTTTAAAACTCACTGATTTCCACTTCTTGCATCTCGTCTCGGTTCAATTTAATTCATAGTTCTGAAACAGTGGTAGAAAGTGATCCCTTGTTTGAGAGAATGCTGACTGAGATCTGATCACAAGTGGTCCCTGCTAATACTGTTAATATCCTCAGGCCTCCTCCAGCCTCCCTTCGTCCTCGTCTGTAGGATCAGAATCTGTCCACAGGGGGCGCCATTATCACCCCGGTCTGCCCACGGCCAGCCAGGGTCTGCTGCAGCTCTACCACCGAGACGCTCCGGAGGACCTGGGACCCAAAGCAGTGAGTTAGTCTCAATGACACAGATACTGGTACTGTTAGACAGAGGAGTAATGATCTGTGCTCTGTCCAGATGAAGGAGAAGATGAAGGAGGAGGCGTGGAAAATCCACTTCTCAGAGTTCGGTCGAGGTGTTTGTATGTATCGCACCTCCAGAACCAGAGAACTGGTCCTCAACGGGATCCCGGAGTGTCTGAGAGGGGAGCTGTGGCTGCTCTTCTCTGGTCAGTATTCGTTCGTTCATTCGTTCATTTATCTGCTGTTCTCTCTTCATTCATTCATGTGTCCACTTGGTCCAGGAGCACAGAACGAGATGGCGTCTCACCCTGGTTACTATGGCGAACTGGTGGAGCAGGCAATGGGGCTGTGTTCATTGGCTACAGAGGAGATAGAGCGTGACCTTCACCGCTCGATGCCTGAACACCGAGCCTTCCAGAACGAGACGGGCATTGCCGCTTTGCGTCGCGTCCTCACAGCCTACGCCCACCGCAACCCAGGCATCGGGTACTGTCAGGTAGGAACCATCAAACACTGAGACAGGCTGCTGCTAGTGCTGAGCAGGGCTGTAAGACTTCACCAGACGGACCGATGAAAAACAGTAGACGTTAACTGGTTCTGTCGCCCATCAGGCGATGAACATTGTCACCTCTGTCCTGCTGCTCTATTGTACCGAGGAGGAAGCCTTCTGGCTGCTGGTGGCTCTATGTGAGCGCATGCTGCCCGACTACTACAACACCAGAGTCGTAGGTCAGTACCAGAACCATGGACCGTAAGACCTGCCCCTCAGTGTGTTCAAGTCCAGTCTGACGGGTTCTGTCCCTACAGGAGCTCTGGTGGATCAGGGGGTGTTTGAGGAGCTGACCCGGGCCTTCCTCCCTCTGCTGTATGAACACATGCAGGATCTGGGAGTCATCTCCACCATCAGCCTGTCCTGGTTCCTCACACTGTTCCTGTCAGTGATGCCCTTTGACAGTGCCGTGCTGCTGGTTGACTGCTTCTTCTACGAGGGCATCAAGGTCACCTTCCAGGTACTGGTTACTGACTAACACCTGCCAGGTTAGTGTGACTGGTACCTTTCTAGCCTCTGATCTCCTGTGAGTTACTTCCTGTCTGTCATGTACCTGCAGGTGGCGCTGGCTGTGCTCCAGGACAACATGAACGCCCTGTTGTCCTGCAGCGATGAGGGCGAGGCCATGACCATCCTGGGCAGGTAGGACTCTGATGAACATGTGCTTCCAGGATGAGACATGCAGAGTGACTCCGTCCTCTTCTACAGGTACCTGGATAATGTTGTCAATAAACAGACGGTGGCTCCACCCATCCCTCACCTGCACGCCTTGCTGACAAGCGGTGACGACCCCCCACCTGAGATCGACGTTTTTGAACTCATCAAGTCGTCTTACGAGGTCAGACTGATGTCATCCACAGAAGACATCTCAGTGAAATGTCTGAGGCTATACCCTTGAGCCGCAAGGCCTTGGGCTATATCCTGGAAAAGACCTCTGGCTATATCCCGGGGTCACAGGGCCTGAGGCTGCATCGGGCTATATCCCGGGGTCACAGGGCCTCAGGCTGCATCGGGCTATATCCCGGGGTCACAGGGCCTCAGGCTGCATCGGGCTATATCCCGGAGCCACAGGGCCTCAGGCTGCATCGGGCTATATCCCGGGGTCACAGGGCCCTGGGCTGCATCGGGCTATATCCTGGGGTCACAGGGCATCAGGCTGCATCGGGCTATATCCCGGGGTCACAGGGCCTCAGGCTGCATCGGGCTATATCCTGGGGTCACAGGGCCTCAGGCTGCATCGGGCTATATCCCGGGGTCACAGGGCCCTGGGCTGCATCGGGCTATATCCTGGGGTCACAGGGCCTCAGGCTGCATCGGGCTATATCCTGGGGTCACAGGGCCCTGGGCTGCATCGGGCTATATCCTGGGGTCACAGGGCACTGGGCTGCATCGGGCTATATCCTGGGGTCACAGGGCCTCAGGCTGCATCGGGCTATATCCCGGGGTCACAGGGCCTCAGGCTGCATCGGGCTATATCCCGGGGTCACAGGGCCTCAGGCTGCATCGGGCTATATCCCGGGGCCACAGGGCCTCAGGCTGCATCGGGCTATATCCCGGAGCCACAGGGCCTCAGGCTGCATCGGGCTATATCCTGGAGCCACAGGGCCTCAGGCTGCATCGGGCTGCATCGGGCTATATCCCGGGGCCACAGGGCCTCAGGCTGCATCGGGCTATATCCCGGGGCCACAGGGCCTCAGGCTGCATCGGGCTATATCCCGGAGCCACAGGGCCTCAGGCTGCATCGGGCTATATCCCGGGGCCACAGAGCATCGGGCTATATCCCGGGGTCACAGGGCCTCAGGCTGCATCAGGCTGCATCGGGCTATATCCCGGGGTCACAGGGCCTCAGGCTGCATCGGGCTATATCCCGGGGTCACAGGGCCTCAGGCTGCATCGGGCTATATCCCGGAGCCACAGGGCCTCAGGCTGCATCGGGCTATATCCCGGGGTCACAGGGCCCTGGGCTGCATCGGGCTATATCCTGGGGTCACAGGGCATCAGGCTGCATCGGGCTATATCCCGGGGTCACAGGGCCTCAGGCTGCATCGGGCTGTATCCTGGGGTCACAGGGCCTCAGGCTGCATCGGGCTATATCCTGGGGTCACAGGGCCTCAGGCTGCATCGGGCTATATCCTGGGGTCACAGGGAGCACAGCATCTCAGGGACGTTTTTTTGAGGTCACTCATTTTGTTCTTCTTCTCTGAGCAGAAGTTCGGCAGCCTGCGTTCTGATGTCATTGAGCAGATGAGATTCAAGCAGAGGTTAAAGGTCATCCAGTCTTTGGAGGACACGGCCAAGAGGAGCGTGGTGGGTGTTGTAATCGTCCTGCAGATCCTAGTGTTGACCTGGGCCCAGTTTACAGGTGTGTTTTTTTTTTTTTGTGCAGGTGAGGGCGATGATGACTGAGTCGGCCTTCAGCATCGAGGAGCTGGAGGACCTCTACTGTCTCTTCAAGGTGAGAACCAGCTCTCTGTCCATCCGATGTGTCCACATGAAGCTTTTGTCCTCCATGTTTGACCGTCTCTGTCCCGGTTCAGTCCAAACACATGACCAGCTGTTACTGGGGCTCCAGCAGCTCAGCGGCTGAGCGGCATGATCCTAGTCTGCCCTATCTGGAGCAGTACCGCATCGACCCGGCTCAGTTCACCCAGCTCTATGCGGCCCTGGCTCCCTGGATCTGTGGAGGACACACCCCCACGCTGTCGGCCCGCCTCTTCAGACTCCTGGACCAGAACCAGGACGGGCTGGTCAACTTCAAAGAGTTCATCACTGGACTAAGTGAGTCCAGAACCAGAACCAGATCCAGAACCACTGGGGTTCCCACTCACTGTATTGTGTTCTTACAGGTGGAATGTACCACGGTGACATGACTGAGAAACTCAAACTGCTCTACAAGCTCCACCTGCCACCAGGTAATGTCTCAGCTCACCAGGGGCCTCATGTACGACGGTTGTGTGCAGACAAAAACATTCCTACGTACTCGCTCACAGAAAAGTTCAGATGTATCACAGTGAAATGTCCGTGAACTTGTCCGTTCCTCACGCCAACGTCATGTCTGGCTACGCTGGCTTCTACAGCTGTTGATCCTCTGGAGACACTTAGAGGTGATGCTGGGAAACTGTCATCAATGTGAAAACTATTAGTCCGACCGGTCGACCCTGAGCAGAGCCATGCCAGCCGTGTGGGGCGGAGTTATCCTCATGTCAGCCAGGTAGATCAAATACCCACAATGCATCTGGACAGGTCAACATTAAAGAGCAATCTGCAGCGAGAGACGGCAGAGAGGGGAAACTCAGGTGCAGGGTCAATTTAAATATAATTTGCATATTTAAAAAGGGCATGGACAGGGAGGGGTCGGGTACACTCGATTGGACTGTACAAAGGAAGAATGCTTCTAAATCTGAGCGTGCGCCACGTTTTAGAAGGAAATCCACGCAAGTCTTCGTACATGAGGCCCCTGGAAATTTGGATCAGAACCGACAAGAGGGCTGAGCTCCTCGATCTGTCAGGGTCAAGCTGTTGGTTTGTTTGTTTTCTGCAGCTCTGTGTCCTGAGGAGGCGGAGTCTGCTCTGGAGGCAACACACTTCTTCACTGAGGACCAACCAACAGGTAAACACTCACATGAACAGAACTGAGTCAGAACTGAGTCAGAACTGAGTCTAGCTTTCACCACAACAGCCTCTGAACAAACCTTTAACTAACACATCTGAGCATTTCTTCTTCTCTTTCGTCTTCTTCTTCTCTTTCTCCCTTTTCTTCGTTTTCGTCTTCTCTTTCTTCTTCTTCTCCTTCTCTTTCTTCTTCTTCTTCCCTCCACCTTCATATTTCCTCCAGAATCTTCTGTCCTGTCTGGTCTGGAGTCTTTACGGCAGCCGGAAGTCACTTCAGGTTTGTGTTTCTTTGATGAAACCTGATGTTGCTGCCTGCAGACATGATGCTTCCCTGGCCCCGCCCACAGCTGCCGATGTCACAGCAGGTGTGTCTCACCTGGCCTGAGTCACAGCAGTGTTTTCTAAACCACTAAAATGGACCAGGCATCACGTTGTTCTGACTCTGATCAGTTTACAACCTCTGACCTTCTGCACTGGCTCCAAATGTTACACCTGTGCCATGACATCACTGATAGGGGCGTGGCCAGATGTGCATCAAGCTGCACTTTATCAGCGGGAACAAGTCACGATTTTAATCAACTGATGATGGTGATGGCGATGAAGATGTTGGTGAAAGTGATAATGGTGAAAATGATGATAATGATGATGATGAAGATCTCCTCTTGGTGAACAGGTGAGGAGGGGAAGGACGGAGCAGGAGACATCGAGGAGAAGAAAGGTAAATGTATAGTGTGTAGAACCAGCAGAACTATGAAGCCAAAGCATGTGGAGCTCCCCCTGGTGGCTGGAGACCTGCAGTATAGGTCATAAGCTCCACCTTCTCCATGTTAGCGGGCATCACCTACATTTTAGGTAGTTAAAGGGAAACTACTGTTTTTTACAACCTGGACCTTATTTCTAGCATAAAATACCATCGTTTACTCACCAGTATCACTTTTGTTTCATTTGCACTTGTTCAGATCAGCGTAGATCAATATAGCGGGAGTGGTCAGGGCACCGAAACGCAGCCTCCAGGTCAGAAGACATCATCCGGGGCTCGATCTACAGACCCCGGATGATAATAAGTAGGGCTGAACGATTAATTGCATTTGCGATAATATCGCGATATGATAAAACGCGATTTTCTAACCGCAACTTGCGCGATTACAAGGTGGTCACGTGACACGAGTGACGCGGATGATGTCTTCTGACCTGGACGATGTCTCTGAGCGGCGTGCGCACCCGCTACGGTCGGCTTGTTTACCTGTAATTTGCTACTGCTAGTTTTTTTGCAACATGGCTGAATATTTGTCCGACTCTGAGGTTGTGGACGAACCATAGCAGCAGCAAATTACAGGTAAACAAGCCGACCGTAGCGGGTGCACGTGCCGCTCAGAGACGACATCGTCCAGGTCAGAAGACATCATCCGGGGTCTGTAGGTCAATCTACAGACCCCGGATGATGATAACACGTAACTCCGGACTCAACGGGGAACAGCACTAGAGTATCATAAAGTATTGGCGGAATGAACGAGTTTTGCTGCAGATAATGTTATTTAGAGACTGCGTTTCTATGCCCTGACCACTCCCGCTATATGGATATACGCTGATCTAATTATCTCCTGAACAAGTGCAAATGAAACAAAAGTGATATTGGTGAGTAAACGATGATATTTACTAGAAATAAGTAACTAAGTGTCATTGCACACAAGTTACAATGAAATTTTGTAACCTCAGAGTCATGACCTGCATGACTCTGAGTCTGCCAGAACAAAGAGTGCCCTGGGTTAGTGGAACAGGAACAGACAGGAAGTAACAGGAAGAAACCTTGAGCAGAACCAGAACCAGCTCATATGGAGGAACCATCTGCCTAAGGCAAGCCGGGTACAGACAGAAGAAAGAGAGAAGAGAACAGCAAGATAAACATCCATCTGACAAAAGCGTACATGTAGAATCTGATGATGATACTAATACAACATACAACTGATGATGTTACAGGACAGTTAGAGAATATAAGAGGAATCATAGGTAGGTTGGAGAACTGTTCATTTAGGTAGAAGTGGAGAACTGCAGGATTCTATGAAGACTGGGCAGGCTGATGAGACCACGACAACAGATGTAGTATAGAGCTCCACAGGTAACAAACAACTCCAGGCCAGAGATACTCACAAGAAGTCTTAAACCTGACTTTAAAAATAGAGAGAGTGTCTGCCTCCTGAACCCAAACTGGGAGCTGGTTCCACAGGAGAGGAGCCTGATAGCTGAAAGCTCTACCTCCCATTCTACTTTTTGAAATTCTAGGAACCACAAGTAGGCCTGACCTTTCAGACCGAAGTGATCTGTTGGGATGATATGGTACAATAAGGTCTTTAAGATACGATGGAGCTAGGCCTTTAAGGGCCTTGTATGTAAGGAGGAGGATTTTAAATTCTATTCTAGACTTTAAAGGGAGCCAGTGAAGAGAAGCTAAAACTGGAGTAATATGATCTCTCTTGCTAATTCCTGTCAATGCTCTTGCTGCGGCATTTTGAATCAACTGGAGGCTTTTTAAAGAGCTATTTGGACAGCCAGACAGTAATGAATTACAATAATCCAGTCTGGACGACACAAATGCATGAACTAGTTTTTCAGCATCACTCTGAGACAGGATGTTCCTGATGTTGACGATATTACGCAGGTGAAAGAAGGCAGTCCTGGTCACTTGCTTTATGTGACATTTAAAGGACATATCCTCCTCAAATATAACACCAAGGTTTTTTACAGTAGTACTGGAGGCCAAGGTAATGCCATCCAAAGACACCATGTGATTAGATAATGAATCTCTGAGATGCTTAGGACCGAATACAATAACTTCTGTTTTGTCTGAGTTTAGGAGTAGAAATGTACAGGTCATCACCCCATAGCAATGACACTCCTTGATGGCAGCAGCCATCCACAGCAGGATGCAGCCTGACACAGACACACACACAAAAACACTTTAGGAACAACTAAAAATAAAAACAAATTCACTAGATCCCAAACTGATCAAGTATCTGTGGGATGATCCACAGAGGCCCCTCCCCTCAAAGGCCCCCCCACTAACAGGACACCCTCAGAAGGCCCATGTCCATTCTCTGATGAGTCACCACAAGGGAGACCTGCACAATATTAGGTCATAATGTTATGGCTGATTGGTGTGTGTTGAAGTTATTATATAGTTATTTAACAACCACATCCCCCAGACTGGACTTTCTCTCTGGTTTACACTGAGCTATTATTTTATTTAATGTGTAAAAACCTTATGTCCAGTTACTACTGTTACTTCTGTCTACTTTTATATTTATTTTCTTATACTTTCTCAAAGTGTTTATATTTTAGTAGTAATAATGTGTATTTAGTATTTATTTCTCCTTCTCTGCTGCTATTTAAAATGTTGACTCAAGCATTGCAGTGTACCTGTACTTTCTGGTACCCGTGCACATGGCAATAAAGTCTAATCTATTTCATAGGAACGTGAGAGTTGATAATAATAATAATAATAAATGAGTTCAGTGCAGAATCCAACATTAGTAAGTGACTGGAGGAGGTAGAGCAGAGGAAGGATGGACGGGTCATTGGGAACCCGGACTTCTAGCCTCAGTTTGACCATCGGGAGGAAGTGGAGACACATCGACCATTTTTTCTACCGTTGAAGTGTTAGTCTGTCAAGCAGAGCCTGACCTGACCTCTGACCTCTGACCTGTGTGTCCTTTCAGAGGTGAAGGACTACAAGTACTACCTGAGGATGTGGGCCAGAGAGAAGGAACCCAAAACAGAGACCATCAAAGACCTGCAGAGGATGAACCAAGTGAGATGCCGCTCAGCTTACCTGAGCTCACCTGTTCCTCTCTGTGTCTGTGTATTAACCTGTGTGTACTATGTTGTGTATTGTGTTGTTGTGTAGGAGCAGTTCATTGAGTTGTGTAAGACACTCTACAACATGTTCAGCGAGGAGCCTTTGGAGCAGGAGCTCTATCACTCCATCGCCACCGTGGCCAGTCTGCTGCTGCGCATTGGAGAAGTCGGCAAAAAGTTCAACAACGGCAGCAAGAGGGCGGCGGAGACCATCGCTCAGGCCCCGCCCCCTGCACAGGCCGTAGCCGTCGACTCACAGGGGGAGGAGGAGCCTGCTGAGGGCGTGTCATGTGAGTCTCAGGTGTGCCAGGCTCTCGCCGACGCCCAGCTGGATGTGGCGCCTCTGCCGATATCCGACGAGGAGACCAAGGACGACACGTCGGCGTCCTCATACTCGGTAGTAAGCTCTGGCTCGCTTCAGTGCGAGGACATCGCAGATGACACCGTGCTGATTGGCGTCGGCCAGCGCAGGCGGGGCAGCGCGCTGGATGTCGATTGGTCAATTACCTTCGAGCAGGTGCTGGCCTCG
This sequence comes from Chelon labrosus, assembly GCF_963514085.1. Classification (NCBI taxonomy): domain Eukaryota; kingdom Metazoa; phylum Chordata; class Actinopteri; order Mugiliformes; family Mugilidae; genus Chelon; species Chelon labrosus. Next base: position 30,652,055 of record NC_140358.1, read on the forward strand.
CTGCTGACAGAACCACCGCTCGTTGACTTCTTCGAGAGGAAGAGGGACATCCAGGCTAAGATGGCCGCCTGCAAGGCTCAACGAGCTGTGGAGCGTCAGACAAGCTCTGCCTCTGAACATGAACTCACCCAGCATGCCCCCTAATCCCCTGACCCCCCTAATCCCCTGACCCCCATGATCCCCTGACCCCCATGATCACCTGACCCCCCTAATCCCCTGACCCCCATGATCCCCTGACCCCCATGATCACCTGACCCCCCTAATCCTCTGACCCCCATGATCACCTGACCCCCCTGACCAACCTGACCCCCCTAATCCCCTGACCCCCCTAATCCCCTGACCCCCATGATCCCCTGACCCCCCTGATCCCCTGACCCCCATGATCACCTGACCCCCCTGACCAACCTGACCCCCCTAATCACCTGACCCCCATGATCACCTGACCCCCCTGATCCCCTGACCCCCATGATCACCTGACCCCCCTGATCCCCTGACCCCCCTGATCCCCTGACCCCCCTGACCAACCTGACCCCCCTGATCCCCTGACCCCCATGATCACCTGACCCCCTAATCACCTGACCACCCTGACCCCGCTGATCCCCTGACCACCCTGACCCCCTGACCCCACTGACCAACCTGACCCCCCCTAATCCCCTGACCCCCCTGACCCCCTAATCACCTGACCACCCTGACCCCCTGACCCCCCTGACCAACCTGACCCCCCTGATCCCCTGACCCCCATGATCCCCTGACCCCCATGATCACCTGACCCCCCTGATCCCCTGACCCCCATGATCACCTGACCCCCCTAATCCCCTGACCCCCCTGATCCCCTGACCCCCCTGACCAACCTGACCCCCCTGATCCCCTGACCCCCATGATCACCTGACCCCCTAATCACCTGACCACCCTGACCCCGCTGATCCCCTGACCACCCTGACCCCCTGACCCCCATGATCACCTGACCCCCCTAATCCCCTGACCCTCCTGATCACCTGACCCCCCTGATCCCCTGACCCCACTGACCAACCTGACCCCCCCTAATCCCCTGACCCCCCTGACCTCCTAATCACCTGACCACCCTGACCCCCTGACCCCCCTGACCAACCTGACCCCCCCTAATCCCCTGACCCCCCTGACCCCCTAATCACCTGACCACCCTGACCCCCTGACCCCCCTGACCAACCTGACCCCCCCAATCCCCTGACCCCCTAATCACCTGACCACCCTGACCCCCTGACCCCCCTGACCAACCTGACCCCCCCTAATCCCCTGACCCCCCTGACCCCCTAATCACCTGACCACCCTGACCCCCTGACCAACCTGACCCCCCCAATCCCCTGACCCCCCTGACCCCCTAATCACCTGACCCCCCTGATCCCCTGACCCCCCTGATCACCTGACCCCCCCAATCCCCTGACCCCCCTGATCACCTGACCACCCTGACCCCCTGACCCCCCTGACCAACCTGACCCCCCCAATCCCCTGACCCCCCTGACCAACCTGACCCCCCTAATCCCCTGACCCCCATGATCACCTGATCACCTGACCCCTCTGATTGGAGAGTCCCTGATGATGTCACCCTGACCATGGCTCTAATTGGCTGATCGGTCTTGTAGACATGATGTCACCATATCATCATGTTTTAATTGTTTTAGGTTGACTGATTGATCAGGTCATTGATCCAGGCTTCTGATTTGGAGTCATGTGATCACACCACTGACAGAACATGCAGGTTTTTCACAATAAAAGCTTTTCTGTGGAGGGGATGTTGATGGCTTTTAATGTGAAAGGGATTGAGGAAGTGTTGTGTCCGGATCAGGAAATTGATCAGTGATCAGTAGGTGGTTAACCTGTTCAAGTCAGCGCATCGCTAATAAATTTTAACAATTGTCTGAAGTAAAGACGTCATCTCTGTCCAATAGAAACGTTTCCTGTTGACATCTGATCCTGAATAAAGGTGACGTGGAGCTGACAACACTCTGTACATACATTCATGGAAGTTTTCATTGGTCCGATTAAACTTTAAGCTTAAATGTTTACTCAGATGCGTGGTTCACCAGGTGACTTTACACCTGCAGACACCTATTTTGAAGCCTTGTTTGTATTTCCTGTTGGCGATAATGTCCTATTGTTTCATCTTCTCTTGTCTTCAGTGTTTATTAATGAACCTGATTTAAATCCATAGTATTGATCTGTTATTGAGCTGTACTGTTCTAATAAAGACTGGAGGACGTTACCTTCTTCTTCTGTGGTGTCATGCTCATTATTTAAAAAACATATCTGAGTGAAGATCTGTAACATAAAATAAAATGTGTCAAAATAAGAGCGGATGTAGAAGGAAATCTTGGTGCATGCTGGGAAGTCCCTTCAGTCGCTTTTCAGTCGTAGTGTAAAACCCGGATCTTTTGAGGGATTCGGATCGGTCTGAGTCACTCACTTGTATGAGCCGGGTTTTGCGAGTCACTTGAGTCACTTGACGGATCCGCTACAGATCCGCTACTCATGAATCCCTGCTGGCTGAGTGCAGGTCGAGTAGTACATTTTGTGATCTCACTCGGCAGAGAAGCAAAATGTGTTTGAATGGTGCCGTTTATTGATTATATATTAATCAAATGTGGTAGGACTCAACTACGGAAGAGTATTGCTGCCACACTGTAGAAAAAAAAAGGCTCAATATTATGTAATTACATGAAGGTTTCTTGTTATAACATGATATTTTCATGTTATAACGTGAAAATATCATGTTATAACAAGAAACCTTCATGTAATTACATAATATTGAGCCTTTTTTTTTCTACAGTGTGGCAGCAATACGCTTCCCTACTCAACTGAGCCGGTTCAATAGACGTCTAGAGTCATGATTCTTGAGTCTTCTTTGGTGGCCGGTTCAATGAGCCGGATCCAGAATCTTTTTTCCACCGCTACTTTTCAGGATCACTGTAGCTTTAAATGTTGAACATGGACGTCATCCTCCCGCCTACAGGGGGCGCGCTCACATCGCTGCTGCTGCTGCTGCTGTCATGTGTCACGTGTCACCGCAGTTCAAACGGACCCGCGAAAACGGAATCAGAGACGCGAACATCAGAATCGGAACCAGACCCTGAGCTGTGTGTTACCTGTCCGTCATGGGTCAGGAGTTCCACGTCGTCAGGTGTTTCAGCTGCCAGAGCTTCCAGGTCCAACAGGTAACAACCATAGACGGAAAAACATGCTAACGGCTAACAGGCGGGCTAACGGCTACCTGAGAGACTAGCGGTTAACAGACGGGCTAACGGCTAAGAGAGAGACTAGCGGCTAACAGGCGGGCTAACGGCTAAGAGAGAGACTAGCGGCTAACAGACGGGCTAACAGGGGGGCTAACGGCTAACAGGCGGGCTAACGGCTAAGAGAGAGACTAGCGGCTAACAGGCTAACTAGTGGCTGAAGAACACAAACAGGAAGTATAATCAGCCGCTCAGACTGAAGCTGGTGACAGAATGAATGGGTCAGAGCGCTGAGTAGAAAGTAGAGATGGGACTCGATTTGAAAAAAAAAGAAAAAAGAATCTAATTAATTAGAGGCTTTGCAATTAATTAATCTCGGTTAATCATATTTTAATTACGTAACAATATTTGCCCAAAAAAATTTAAATAGATTTTAGTGGACGACTGAATCAAATAATAGAGACAGACATGAATATTGTAAACTTTAATGTCTGGAAAAATGCATTTAATTGCATTTCAATTCAAAACCGTAGAAAAAGAAAGAAAATGTTTCTGGCCAAAACTGAACAGACCGAAAGTTAAAGTGACATTTTAAGTACTTTTTCAGAACAGTGTTGACTTTAAATGGTTAAAATAAAAACACATTTTGTGCTGCTGACTCGTCTTGTCCGTACTCGGACCAGGACTGCTGTCGCTAACAGCTCCGGTGGGTTCTGTGCTCACTGCAACATGCTTTGCATTTAGATGGCACCGTAAGGTTCGTGGGATGCTAACTCTTATTTTTCACAATTTGCTCAAAACCCCGCTTTATCAAGGCCTCCGTCAGGTAATGTTTTTAAAATAAAATGTGCCTTCCCTCAATCCTAGCAACGTGCTTTAATCTGATTCCTCCATTTTGTTAGCCGTTAGCCGCATAGACATCTATACATATATACATATATACATATAGACATCTATACATATATACATATAGACATATAGACATCTATACATATATACATATAGACATCTATACATCTATACATATATACATCTATACATCTATACATCTATACATATAGACATCTATACATCTATACATATATACATATAGACATATAGACATCTATACATATAGACATCTATACATCTATACATATATACATATATACATCTATACATATATACATATAGACATATAGACATCTATACATATATACATATAGACATCTATACATATAGACATCTATACATCTATACATATATACATATAGACATATAGACATCTATACATATAGACATCTATACATCTATACATATATACATATATACATCTATACATATAGACATATAGACATCTATACATATATACATATATACATCTATACATCTATACATATATACATATAGACATATAGACATCTATACATATATACATATAGACATATAGACATCTATACATATATACATATAGACATCTATACATCTATACATATAGACATCTATACATCTATACATATATACATATAGACATATAGACATCTATACATATAGACATCTATACATCTATACATATATACATATATACATATATACATCTATACATATATACATATAGACATATAGACATCTATACATATATACATATATACATCTATACATCTATACATATATACATATAGACATATAGACATCTATACATATATACATATAGACATCTATACATCTATACATCTATACATATAGACATATAGACATCTATACATATATACATATAGACATCTATACATATAGACATATAGACATATAGACATATAGACATCTATACATCTATACATATAGACATCTATACATATATACATATATACATCTATACATATATACATATAGACATATAGACATCTATACATATATACATATATACATCTATACATCTATACATATATACATATAGACATCTATACATATATACATATATACATATATACATATATACATCTATACATATATACATATATACATATAGACATATAGACATATATACATATATACATCTATACATCTATACATATATACATATAGACATATAGACATCTATACATATAGACATATAGACATCTATACATCTATACATCTATACATATAGACATATAGACATCTATACATATATACATATAGACATATATACATATAGACATCTATACATATAGACATCTATACATATATACATATAGACATCTATACATCTATACATATAGACATCTATACATATATACATATAGACATCTATACATCTATACATCTATACATATATACATATATACATCTATACATATATACATATATACATATAGACATCTATACATATATGCATATAGACATCTATACATCTATACATCTATACATATATACATATAGACATATAGACATCTATACATATATACATATAGACATCTATACATATATACATATATACATATAGACATCTATACATATAGACATATAGACATCTATACATATATACATATAGACATCTATACATATATACATATAGACATATAGACATATATACATATAGACATCTATACATCTATACATATATACATATATACATATAGACATATAGACATCTATACATATAGACATATAGACATCTATACATATAGACATCTATACATATAGACATATAGACATCTATACATATAGACATCTATACATATATACATATAGACATATATACATTAGGGATGCAAATTATCGAGTAATTCATTAATCGATAGTTGTTTCATCTTATCGATCGATGATCGATTAATTGATAAGCGGCAATTTTTCTGAGAAGCTGAATTTCCCTCTGAATAGGTTCTATCTACTGTATACGTAACATAAAATGCTATCTTCCTTATGATATAAAGAAAAAATGCAAATCATATTCCTTAACAAAGATTTATTCTGGGCTCACTTGAGGGCAGGGAATAACATTTTGGTAGCATATCAAACATATTCCGAATAGAAAATATCAAACTATTACACAGGCTGCTTAACATGAAAATAAAATAGTGCACTGTCTCTTAGCAGAATAATAAAAATAAATAAAATAAATTCTGAAAAGTAAATAAGGTGTCACATGTGGACTATTAGCAGTATTTACAATCCCCCTTAAACTGGGAAATGTGACAATATCACAATAACATTAGTAGACTAGGACTGGACAGTCGTAGCTCTAGTTAACTTAAATATAGGCTGCCTGATGACAGATGTCTGTCTTCGTAAAACAAAACAAAAGCATCCCTAGTGCTCCTCATTGCATAGATAGACCTATCTATTTTTGTTCAAGAATATCAGCATATCAACATGGTCAGGAGTAAGTCGTGTGCGCAGCTTGTTAACAGTTAGGCCAGCTGCTGAGAATACACGCTCAGAAGGGACTGACTGGTATGGCCAAGTACTTTCGTGCCAGGTTTGCCAGCCTTGGAAACCTTCCTTCATTGACTTTCCACCATGTTGCGGGACTGGAATCAAGGAGTGGTGGCGGATCCTTCAGAAAGCTGTCCACTTCTTTTTCTACGTCATCGGTGCTCCTGGTGGTATAGTTTTCACCCATGAGTAAAGCATAAGCACTGCGTCTCTGAAGCACAGCTCCCTGGACTGGCACTGCACCGACCACCTCTTGCTGGTCTCCAGCGGCATCTGCTGATGTGGAGCTCCTACGTCAGAAATCCCAAGTGCTTGTGCCTAGGATCCAGCATGGTGGCTAGCATTGGTGGTGTTGACATCAGGTCATCAGAAGCAACCTGTGAAGAAAAAGATAATAAATGTGATTTAAATGTGATTTTGTTTTTAATCATCATTTGTTTTTAATAGGTTAAGTGTTTTATCATTTAATGAATAAACCACTTTTAATCATCAATAGATTGCTTGATATTAATTATTAATAAGATAGAAGCAGTTAAAAACTACAATTGTCAAACAATGTGCTTTGTGTGCCATCCATACAGTTAAAAATATCTGCAATAATTAAATGAATGGATTTAGCTTACCTTCATCCTTTCACCCAGTGAAGTGTGCACTCTTGATTTGAATCCTCCCACTTTGCTGGTGTCTCCCTCGTCTGTCTTGAGACGACACCTCAGTCTCAGTAGACATGACGGTCGTTGCACACTTGAGTGTTTCCAGCACTGGCGCCACATCCTCCATCAATTGCCAATATTCATCTCTCAGTTCCAGCGTCCTCGCGTCTGTGAGTTTGGTTACCGTGCGGTCTGACAGTACAGCAGACACGGCCCACCGCTGCTCCGTCAGTCTGTTAAACATTTCACTGACTGAATTCCACCTGGTTTTACAGGATTGGATGAGTTTATGAGACGGCAGCTGCATTTGTTTCTGTTTTGCTGCGAGCGCTTTGTTTGCTGGATTGCTATGATTGAAGTGTTGTACGAGTCTGCTAGCAGCTAGAATGACTCGGTTAATGCAGGTAGCGAAACCGTCGTTAATCGCCAGCTACAGAGTGTGAGCGAAACATGGAACTGAGTGCCAGTTGACTCGTGTGGGACTGTTTGCCGAGACGATATTCCGTGCATTGTCGTGTACACAAGCAACTACACGCCCCGTGAGTCCCCATGTTTCCACAGCCTGGTTTATCAGCCGTATGCCTCACTGTCATGCTCTCTGTGAGTAGGGCTGATGACATTACCTGCCAGTCCGGGTTAATGTGGTGGCATGTCACTGTGATGTAGCTTTCTGTATTCAAGGAAGTCCAACAGTCTGTTGTGAGGGCCACATTCGCGGTTCCAAGTTGTGTTCTCAACTCGGCCTTCTTCCTCGCGTAACTTGCTTCCAAGCGAGTGGTTATGGTTGTTCTAGAGGGGACACCCTGGCTCGATGTAATTTATTACCTCTCGAAATCCCTGTCCGTCAACGACATTTATCGGCAGCATGTCTGTAGTAACCATGTTACATATCCGCTGGGTAATGCCCTCTGCTTTTGTGGAATCACATACCCTTCGTCCCAACGCTGTGGTGATCGTAGGCTGAGAACCACTCGCTGTTTGTAGCACGGCTGAATGTGACATATTTAGGTGGTAATTTAACGAAGTTGTGGAGTTGTTGTACTTTAAAATACTTCCACATATTGTGCATTTGGCGTCGTTGTCGTCATTTACCAACTTAAAGTGGCTCCATACTGCACTCCGTTTTGCCCTCTTCATCTTGTCAGTTTACCGCTTCTCGTTTGTCTGTTGTTGTCGTCAGAGCCCTGCTTCGCTTGTGTTCCCGCGTGTGGGTCAAGTACGTCTGGCGTCAAGAGCGCCCCCACGAGGCCGAGCGGGGAATTACGGGTTCAAAATGCAATTAATTGCAATTAATTCATTTTAATCGAGTAATTTCTTATCGACAATTAATCGATAATCGATTAATTGCTTGCATCCCTAATATACATACATACATACATAGACATACACTATATTACCAAAAGTATTCGCTCACCCATTCAAATGATCAGAATCAGGTGTTCTAATCACTTGGCCTGGCCCCAGGTGTATAAATTCAAGCACTCAGGCATGCAGACTGTGAAACAAGACATTTGTGAAAGAATGGGCCGCTCTCAGGAGCTCAGTGAATTCCAGCGTGGAACTGTCATAGGATGCCACTTGTGCAACAAATCCAGTCGTGAAATTTCCTCGCTCCTAAATATTCCACAGTCAACTGTCAGCTCTATTATAACAAAATGGAAGCGTTTGGGAAAAACAGCAACTCAGCCACGAAGTGGTAGGCCACGTAAAGTGACGGAGAGGGGTCAGCGGATGCTGAAGCGCATAGTGCAAAGAGGTCGCCGACTTTCTGCACAGTCAATTGCTACAGAGCTACAAACTTCATGTGACCTTCAGATTAGCCCAAGTACAGTACGCAGAGAGCTTCATGGAATGGGTTTCCATGGCCGAGCAGCTGCAGCCAAGCCACACATCACCAAGTGCAATGCAAGGCGTCGGATGCAATGGTGTAAAGCACGCCGCCACTGGCCTCTAGAGCAGTGGAGACGCGTTCTCTGGAGTGATGAATCACGCTTTACCATCTGGCAATCTGATGGACGAGTCTGGGTTTGGAGGTTGCCAGGAGAACGGTACATTTCAGATTGCATTGTGCCAACTGTGAAATTTGGTGGAGGAGGAATTATGGTATGGGGTTGTTTTTCAGGAGCTGGGCTTGGCCCCTTAGTTCCAGTGAAAGGAACATTGAATGCTTCAGGATACCAAAACATTTTGGACAATTCCATGCTCCCAACCTTGTGGGAACAGTTTGGAGCGGGCCCCTTCCTCTTCCAACATGACTGTGCACCAGTGCACAAAGCAAGGTCCATAAAGACGTGGATGACAGAGTCTGGTGTGGATGAACTTGACTGGCCTGCACAGAGTCCTGACCTGAACCCGATAGAACACCTTTGGGATGAATTAGAGCGGAGACTGAGAGCCAGGCCTTCTCGACCAACATCAGTGTGTGACCTCACCAATGCGCTTTTGGAAGAATGGTCAAAAATTCCTATAAACACTCTCCTCAACCTTGTGGACAGTCTTCCCAGAAGAGTTGAAGCTGTAATAGCTGCAAAAGGTGGACCGACATCATATTGAATTCTATGAGTTAGGAATGGGATGGCACTTCAGTTCATAGAATGAGTAAAGGCAGGTGAGCGAATACTTTTGGTAATATAGTGTATATACGTCTATACATATATACATATATACATACATAGACATCTAAACATACATAGACATCTATACATATAAACATACATAGACATATAGGGCTGAACGATATATTGTTATCGTATCTATATCTCGATATGAACATTCAAGATATTAATATCGAGAAAGCAACGATATAGAACCCCCCCCCCGCTCGCCATGCATGTACGGCTCCGGCAGTCACAACAAACATCACTTTTACGATTGCCCTTGAATGCACTGCTAAGGCCAGCCAACCACAAACCTTATTTCATGCTTGCTGTGGATCGACAGCTGAAGCCAACCAATGACAAACATACGAGGGCGGGAGTGAGGGAGACGGACTGAGACGCGCACACACACACTACATACACCGCGGTGAAATTGAAAAGAAAGGGAAGAAATAGCGACATGAGTGCGGAAGATAATGCGGCCGGTGGCGGTGCAGCATCTGATTTGGTGCCAAAAAGTAAATCATCCTCCATTATTTGGAGGTATTTTGGATTCAAAAGGGATGATGTAAACCAGAGTGAGGTGTTGTGCAGGTCGTGCTTGGCGAAGATTGCGACGAAGCGAGGTAGCACAACAAACATGTTTCACCACCTGAAACAACACCATATCGTGCTGTACGAAGAGTCCATTGCAATGAGAGAAACACCGGGGACTTCTCAGTCATCCAAAAAAATGCCCAATCAAACTTTGATTGCTGATGCGTTCAGTAGCGTCACACCTTATGAGTCAACGTCCACCAGACATATAGACATTACAGATGCTATAGCATACCACATCGCAAAAGATACGGTACCAGTGTACACGGTCTCAAAAGAGGGCTTTAAAAAAATGGTTCGGACGCTGGACAAGCGTTATAAAATACCATCCCGAACATATTTTAATCAAGTGGCCATTCCGAAACTCTATAATGAGTGTAAAATGAATGTTGAATCCGAGCTCCGTGAAATCGATAATTTCGCCACAACCACGGACCTGTGGTCGAGTCGGACAACCGAACCTTACATCAGTTTAACGGTCCATTTCATTACAACAAACTTCGAACTCAAGACCCGCTGTCTGCAGACGTCCTTCTTCCCCGGGGACCATACAGGCGATAATATAGCGCAGGAGATGAGAGGTGCTTTAGAAGACTGGAACTTGAAGGAGGACCAACAGGTTTGCGTGACGACTGATAACGCATCAAACATGATAAAGGCTTTGGAGGTGAATGGCTGGACGCGTCTTCAGTGCTTTGGACACAGGCTACACCTGGCAATAGGTACGTTTTGCTATGTTTATTTTCATAACTTTGAGACAGACAGAGAGAGAGAGAGAGAGAGAGAGAGAGAGAGAGGGAACAATCTGCATTAATATGTGGCTATTTAGCTATTGTAATATATTCATGAATTATTTTGTACAACTATTTTCTCTAGAAAACGCAGTGAAAGGTGACAACCGGATCAGCCGTGCAACAGGTATCTGCAAAAAGTTGGTGTGCCACTTCTCACACAGCTGGAAAAAGAGAGTGGCACTTGAGCAAGCCCAAAAGCGCCTCAACCTTCCAGTCCATGGACTCATAACTGAGTGTCAAACTAGATGGGGGTCTAGGCTGCTCATGATTAACAGGATTCTGGAGCAGCAGAAAGCACTCCATGAGGTCCTCTCAGAGGACAGACGCACCCGGCACCTAATTCTTGGATATCAAGATCTGGATGTGCTGGAGTCAGTCAGCAAGGCCCTGGGACCACTGCTTGAATTCACGGATGCTCTGTCAGGGGAGGATTATGTAAGTGTTTCGCACATCAAGCCAGTACTGGAGGATGACACTGACATGACCAAGTCCTTAAAAAAGAAAATGTTGGAGTACATGAATAGCAAGTATGAAGAGAGAGTTACACAAGAGCTCCTGGATGTGGCATCCTTCTTAGATCCAAGATACAAGACACAGTACATCAGTGTTAACGATGTCCCCATCATCAAAGCCAGACTGGTGTCAGAGATGAAGACGATGGAACACAAGGTAAATATAATGGTTAGAATGGATTAAATGAGAACAGTTCCTTCCATTTAAATGCATTATCTTACATTTCAGTAACTGTTTACGTTTTTTTAAATTGAGCTGAATTGTGTTATTCATACAGTGATGATCATTAATATATTATGATACTGTATCATAATATAAAACTAATTCAATGTATTTCTTCTTCTCTCTTTTTTTTTTTACTATTTTCTAGCATCCTGTTGAGTGCACCATAGTGGAAGAAGTTTCACCCCCACCCACCAAAAAGGCTAAGAAGTCACTGGCAAGCTTCTTCAAAAGATCCACTGCAAGTGCCACAGTACCAATCGATCCCACTGCTGCCATAGAAGCTGAGCTGAGTGCCTACATGCAGTCCTCCACAATTGACAACGAAGAGGACCCCCTTCTATGGTGGAGAACACACAAAGTCAACTTTCCCCGGCTCAGCAACATGGCAAGAAAATACTTGTGCATGAGGCCACCAGCTCTCCCTCAGAGAGAATTTTTAGTGCATCAGGCAACATTGTGAGTTGTGAGAGGTCCTGTCTGAAGCCAGACATGGTTAACAAGCTAGTGTTCCTGGCAAAGAATCTGCAGAAGTTGTACTGTAATGCTAATGCATGAAGCCACACATGCATGCACACATTGATACAACACAGACGCAGGCGTGCGCGCACACACACACACAACTACCTCTGTTCTGTAAGTAAAGCATTTTCTGCATAGTTATGTTGTCTTTTGAAGACATAAGATGTTGCACTATTTCAGTGTTTCACCTTCTACCAGCTGCAGCATATATTTGTTATTTATTGTTAAAGCAGAGCTGCAGTAAAATGTTAATTTATTTATTGGTGACTTTATGTTAATGTTGATGACTGGCAGTGAGGTTTTTGAACCTTTGTTGGATATAGTGAGTTCTATCAATAAAACTGCACTTTCCACATTCTTTTGTATTATGTTTTTATTTTTCTGAAAAATGCTTGGTTTTCACCGAACACGTAGACATATCGTATCATATCGATATCGAGATATCTGGCATGAATATCGAGATATGAAATTTTGTCCATATCGTTCAGCCCTAATACATACATAGACATATATACATCTATACATATATACATACATAGACATCTATACATCTATACATCTATACATACATAGACATCTATACATCTGTACATATATACATACATAGACATCTATACATCTATACATCTATACATACATAGACATCTATACATCTATACATACATACATACATACATACATAGACATATATACATCTATACATATATACATACATATACATATATACATCTATACATATATACAACTATACATCTATACATACATATACATATATACGTCTATACATATATACATATATACATACATACATAGACATCTATACATATATACATATATACATACATAGACATATATACATCTATACATATATACATACATATACATATATACATCTATACATATATACATCTATACATATATACATACATATACATATATACATCTATACATATATACATACATAGACATCTATACATCTATACATATATACATACATAGACATCTATACATCTATACATATATACATATATACATACATATACATATATACATCTATACATATATACATCTATACATATACACATACATATACATATATACATCTATACATATATACATACATAGACATCTATACATCTATACATATATACATACATAGACATCTATACATATATACATATATACATACATAGACATATATACATCTATACATATATACATACATATACATATATACATCTATACATATATACATCTATACATATATACATACATATACATATATACATCTATACATATATACATACATAGACATCTATACATCTATACATCTATACATATATACATACATAGACATCTATACATCTATACATATATACATATATACATACATAGACATATATACATCTATACATATATACATACATAGACATCTATACATCTATACATACATAGACATCTATACATCTATACATACATAGACATCTATACATCTATACATACATACATACATACATACATACATAGACATATATACATCTATACATATATACATACATATACATATATACATCTATACATATATACATACATAGACATATATACATCTATACATATATACATCTATACATATATACATACATATACATATATACGTCTATACATATATACATATATACATACATACATAGACATCTATACATATATACATATATACATATATACATAGACATATATACATCTATACATATATACATACATATACATATATACATCTATACATATATACATCTATACATCTATACATATATACATACATATACATATATACATCTATACATATATACATACATATACATATATACATCTATACATATATACAACTATACATACATAGACATCTATACATCTGTACAGATATACATGTATACATACATAGACATATATACATCTATACATATATACATACATAGACATATATACAGGGTTCGAATTACAAAGTGGCTTTCGGGGGAGCCCTATTTTCCGATCTTCCCTGACTGACTTTAACGCTTTTGGTGCGTGTTCGGCCATCGCCCCCCCTCCCCTTAATATAATACTAAATAATATATAATATATAATATAATATATAATATATAATACTAAATAATATATATATATATATATGGGATATATATATATATGGGAGTATTTGGCCGCTATTCGCGGAGAATTTAGTAACGTCAATGATTCTGATAAGCTCAGGCCGGTCGCGTTCGCCTCGCATCCGCTCAATTTGTGATCCGCTGCGTAAATCCTTCGGCCGGCCGACCGGGAAACTTTTCCCGGCCACTTCGCCCCTGCGTCAGACGCTGTCAGTGTTAGGGCAAACAGCTCTGTCCACGGTTCTGAATCAACCGCGTTAAGGCTTACTAACTCAGTGAGAAGTTCAAGTGGTGACGTAAACGTAGTGATTTGAGTGCAGCGCCGCCACGCATGGATGGTCACAACAGGAGACACAGCATTGCATTTATTAGTGGAGACAGATGTTCGGAAATAGTAATGTAATGAGCGAATAAACACACAACATTGACACATTTTACTATTATTATTTATTTCAGGAACCTTAATGTACAGAAAATCAAAATCTATATGCGACACAAAAATGGACAGTGTTTTAGAGCTCCCCCTAAATGTCTCAAAGTAGGCTTTCAGGGGAGCCCAGGTCCTTTTCAGGGGAGCCGAGCTCCCCTTAGCTCCCCCGTAATTCGAACCCTGCATATATACATCTATACATATATACATACATATACATATATACATCTATACATCTATACATACATAGACATCTATACATCTATACATACATACATACATACATATACATATATACATATATACATACATATACATATATACATATATACATATATACATATATAGACATCTATACATATAGACATCTATACATAGACATATATACATATAGACATACCGTATATACATATATACATCTATAAATATACATATATATACATATATACATATAGACATACCGTATATACATATATACATATATACACGTATAAATATACATATATATACATATATACATATAGACATACCGTATATACATATATACATCTATAAATATACATATATATACATATATACATATAGACATACCGTATATACATATATACATCTATAAATATACATATATATACATATACACATATAGACATACCGTATATACATATATACATATATACATATATACATCTATAAATATACATATATATACATATAGACATACCGTATATACATATATACATATATATACATATATACATCTATAAATATACATATATACATATAGACATACCGTATATACATATATACATATATATACATATATACATCTATAAATATACATATATACATATATACATATAGACATACCGTATATACATATATACATATATACATCTATAAATATACATCTATACATATATATACATATAGACATCTATAAATATACATCTATACATCTATACATATATACATATATACATATAGACATACCGTATATACATCTATACATCTATACATATATACATCTATACATATATACATATACATGGTTAGCCCTGGTACGCCGATTACACTGACGTGTGCATCAGTGTAATCGGCGTACCAGGAAACCGTGCACTGACAAAAGTTCCGCGTTGTTTCCAAACTAAGATTAAATGCGTTATTTTTATAATGCCTTAATGTGTTTGTAATGAATTAATCGTAATTAACGCGTTAAAGTCCCCCCCCCTACATAAAAGCTAATAATCAGAAAACTTTATTAATCCTTCAAGGAAATCGTTTCGTTGCAGTGGCTCACATAAAGTGACAGTTGCTACGAGTGAAATACAAATATAAACATGAAAATGAATAAATGTCAGATGTAACGTGAAGGATCAAATAAAATAAATGCTGTATGTGTTGTGTTGTGGTTGAGGATGTCACGGGGAAGAAGCCTCGTCTCAGTGAAACACGTTCACCAAACTCTAACGATGTCTGCTCCTCCACTAAGGGAAGACATCTTGGCTCTGCTTTCCTCTGTCTTGTCCTCTGTCCTCTCCCTCTCCTCCCCCGGGGTGTCCTCTGTCCTCTCCCTCTCCTCCCCCGGGGTGTCCTCTGTCCTCTACCTCTCCTCCCCCGGGGTGTCCTCTGTCCTCTCCCTCTCCTCCCCCGGGGTGACATCTGTCCTCTACCTCTCCTCCCCCGGGGTGTCCTCTGTCCTCTCCCTCTCCTCCCCCGGGGTGACATCTGTAGGGTAGACATGATCCGCCGGGTCTCAGGGTCATCAGCTGATCCAGACTGTATATTATGTCCTCAGGGTCATCAGCTGATCCAGACTGTATATTATGTCCTCAGGGTCATCAGCTGATCCAGACTGTATATTATGTCCTCAGGGTCATCAGCTGATCCAGACTGTATATTATGTCCTCAGGGTCATCAGCTGATCCAGACTGTATATTATGTCCTCAGGGTCATCAGCTGATCCAGACTGTATATTATGTCTATAACCCATTGGTGTCCTACGGCAGCATGTTCTCCATCCAGACAACAGTCCTGTAGACACCAGGGCCTCATGTACGAAGGTTACACACTGAAACGTTCCTACGTACTCGCTCAGGTAAAGTTCAGGTGTATCAGAGGTAAATGTCCGTGAACTTGTCCGTTCCTTCACCAACGTCATGTCTGGCTTCTACAGATGTTGGTCCTCTGGAGACACTTAGTCTCCGAGACAGTTCTCTGAATGTAATCAGAGCTATGGACGGGACACACACTGATCTAAAAGAACCATCACATGATGAGACATGTCCATTCATCAATGATCAGATCAGATGCTTCATTAACCAGCATGGTGGGACGTGGAGGACAGCTGTCAAAGAGGACACGTCTGTCTCCACTGGAGGACAGCTGTCAGAGAGGACACGTCTGTCTCCAGTGGAGGACAGCTGTCAAAGAGGACACGTCTGTCTCCACTGGAGGACAGCTGTCAGAGAGGACACGTCTGTCTCCACTCCAGAGGAGGACAGCTGTCAAAGAGGACACGTCTGTCTCCACTCCAGTGGAGGACAGCTGTCAGAGAGGACACGTCTGTCTCCAGTGGAGGACAGCTGTCAGAGAGGACACGTCTGTCTCCAGTGGAGGACAGCTGTCAAAGAGGACACGTCTGTCTCCACTGGAGGACAGCTGTCAGAGAGGACACGTCTGTCTCCACTCCAGTGGAGGACAGCTGTCAAAGAGGACACGTCTGTCTCCACTCCAGTGGAGGACAGCTGTCAAAGAGGACACGTCTGTCTCCAGTGGAGGACAGCTGTCAGAGAGGACACGTCTGTCTCCAGTGGAGGACAGCTGTCAAAGAGGACACGTCTGTCTCCACTGGAGGACAGCTGTCAGAGAGGACACGTCTGTCTCCAGTGGAGGACAGCTGTCAGAGAGGACAGCTGTCAAAGAGGACATGTCTGTCTCCACTCCAGAGGAGGACAGCTGTCAAAGAGGACACGTCTGTCTCCACTCCAGAGGAGGACAGCTGTCAGAGAGGACAGCTGTCAAAGAGGACATGTCTGTCTCCACTCCAGAGGAGGACAGCTGTCAGAGAGGACATGTCTGTCTCCACTCCAGTGGAGGACAGCTGTCAAAGAGGACACGTCTGTCTCCAGTGGAGGACAGCTGTCAAAGAGGACGTGTCTGTCTCCACTCCACTGGAGGACAGCTGTCAGAGAGGACACGTCTGTCTCCAGTGGAGGACAGCTGTCAAAGAGGACACGTCTGTCTCCACTCCTGTGGAGGACAGCTGTCAAAGAGGACACGTCTGTCTCCACTCCACTGGAGGACAGCTGTCAGAGAGGACACGTCTGTCTCCACTCCAGTGTAGGACAGCTGTCAAAGAGGACACGTCTGTCTCCAGTGGAGGACAGCTGTCAGAGAGGACATGTCTGTCTCCACTCCACTGGAGGACAGCTGTCAAAGAGGACACGTCTGTCTCCAGTGGAGGACAGCTGTCAAAGAGGACACGTCTGTCTCCACTCCACTGGAGGACAGCTGTCAAAGAGGACACGTCTGTCTCCACTCCAGAGGAGGACAGCTGTCAGAGAGGACATGTCTGTCTCCACTCCAGAGGAGGACAGCTGTCAAAGAGGACACGTCTGTCTCCAGTGGAGGACAGCTGTCAAAGAGGACACGTCTGTCTCCACTCCAGTGGAGGACAGCTGTCAGAGAGGACACGTCTGTCTCCACTCCAGAAGAGGACAGCTGTCAAAGAGGACATGTCTGTCTCCACTCCAGAGGAGGACAGCTGTCAAAGAGGACAGCTGTCAAAGAGGACATGTCTGTCTCCACTCCAGTGGAGGACAGCTGTCAAAGAGGACACGTCTGTCTCCGCTCCAGTGGAGGACAGCTGTCAAAGAGGACGTGTCTGTCTCCACTCCAGTGTAGGACAGCTGTCAAAGAGGACACGTCTGTCTCCACTCCAGTCAAAGAGGACATGTCTGTCTCCACTCCAGTGGAGGACAGCTGTCAAAGAGGACATGTCTGTCTCCACTCCAGTGGAGGACAGCTGTCAAAGAGGACAGCTGTCAAAGAGGACATGTCTGTCTCCACTCCAGTGGAGGACAGCTGTCAAAGAGGACACGTCTGCCTCCACTCCAGAGGAGGACAGCTGTCAAAGAGGACACGTCTGTCTCCACTCCAGTGGAGGACAGCTGTCAAAGAGGACACGTCTGTCTCCACTCCAGTCAAAGAGGACATGTCTGTCTCCACTCCAGTGGAGGACAGCTGTCAAAGAGGACACGTCTGTCTCCGCTCCTGTTTAGGACAGCTGTCAAAGAGGACATGTCTGTCTCCACTCCAGAGGAGGACAGCTGTCAAAGAGGACAGCTGTCAAAGAGGACATGTCTGTCTCCACTCCAGTGGAGGACAGCTGTCAAAGAGGACATGTCTGTCTCCACTCCAGTGGAGGACAGCTGTCAAAGAGGACACGTCTGTCTCCACTCCTGTTTAGGACAGC
Source organism: Chelon labrosus (assembly GCF_963514085.1). Taxonomy (NCBI): domain Eukaryota; kingdom Metazoa; phylum Chordata; class Actinopteri; order Mugiliformes; family Mugilidae; genus Chelon; species Chelon labrosus. The sequence goes on from NC_140358.1 coordinate 30,671,600, forward strand.
TGTCAAAGAGGACACGTCTGTCTCCACTCCACTGGAGGACAGCTGTCAAAGAGGACGTGTCTGTCTCCACTCCAGTCAGTAGCGTCTCCAGGTCTCCGTCTTACTCATTCCTATGTTTCATGTTCTGATGGTGCAGAGAGGAGAATCTCAGGTGGAGGGTCAATTTAAATATAATCTGCATATTTAAAAGGGGGCGTGGCCAGAGAGGAGAATCTCAGGTGGAGTGTCAATTTAAATATAATCTGCATATTTAAAAGGGGGCGTGGCCAGAGAGGAGAATCTCAGGTGGAGGGTCAATTTCAATATAATCTGCATATTTAAAAGGGGGCGTGGCCAGAGAGGAGAATCTCAGGTGGAGGGTCAATTTAAATATAATCTGCATATTTAAAAGGGGGCGTGGCCAGAGAGGAGAATCTCAGGTGGAGGGTCAATTTAAATATAATCTGCATATTTAAAAGGGGGCGTGGCCAGGGAGGGGTCAGGTACAACATGTGCTTCAATTCCATGTTGATTGAGATGAACAAAGGAAACGTTCTTCTGGATCTGAGCGTGGCCACGTTTTAGAAGTTACTGGAGACAGAGGTCAAAGGTCACTTTGTCCTGGAGACAATAGAACCTTCAGGCTCCATCTGTAATGTTGATTTAATTAGTTTTTTGTCCCTGTGTGCTGTCTGCCAGGTGAAGAAAGTCAACAGGTGGAGCTGTAAACTGTGTGGAGAGAAGCAGTCGCTGGTTAAGGTCAGAAAAGTTTAATTAATAATATAATTATTAGTGTCATAATAAAAATCAATAGAAAATCATTAAATTGATTTGACGGCGTGATTGATTGATCGCTTAAATGACAGGAATATGGGCGGGGCTCCGGGGCCGATTGCAGGCGACACGTCCAGAAACTTAACGCCATGAGAGGAGCCATGATGGAGGAGCAGGAGTGCAACACCTGGTCGCTAAGGTAACCCAACTGTTGCGCAATACACGACTGTCAGTTGTAGTCCCGCCTCCAGTTACAGGTGTTTCTGATATTTGTTTTTTACAGGGAGCCGGTGGAGGCAGAGGATCAAAGGGACAGACAGGTGAGACAGGTGAGACAGGTGTTCTGACACTAGGCCAGGATCCAAAGATACCTCATGAAACCTGTAAAACATGTTTCTGTTTGGCTGTCTACAGGTGACACAGCCTCAGGTGACACAGCCTCAGGTGAGCCGCTGGAGCAAATACCTGGACACACCCCAGGAGGAGGAGGAGCCAGAAGAGGAGGAGCCCACTGAGAATGTTTTGATTGACAGGCAGCAGCTCAATGGCAACAACATAGTTGACAGGTGACTTCAGAGTGTCCTTATTATGTTAGCCACGCCCACCTACATGGCAGTCAGCAGGTTTATAGAAACACACTGGTAGTGATGGAGAAGTGAGGTAGTGGAGGACAGGTAGGGTAGTAGAGGACAGGTGGACAGGTGAGGTAGTAGAGGACGGATGGACAGGTGAGGTAATAGAGGACAGGTGAGGTAGTAGAGGATGGGTAGGGTAGTAGAGGACAGGTGAGGTAGTAGAGGACAGGTGAGGTAGTAGAGGACAGGTGAGGTAGTAGAGGACAGGTAGGGTAGTAGAGGACAGGTGAGGTAGTAGAGGACAGGTAGGGTAGTAGAGGACAGGTGAGGTAGTAGAGGACAGGAGGACAGGTGAGGTAGTAGAGGACGGATGGACAGGTGAGGTAGAGGACGGATGGACAGGTGAGGTAGTAGAGGACAGGTGAGGTAGTGGAGGACAGGTAGGGTAGTAGAGGACAGGTGAGGTAGTAGAGGACAGGAGGACAGGTGAGGTAGTAGAGGACGGATGGACAGGTGAGGTAGAGGACGGATGGACAGGTGAGGTAGTAGAGGACAGGTGAGGTAGTGGAGGACAGGTAGGGTAGTAGAGGACAGGTGAGGTAGTAGAGGACAGGAGGACAGGTGAGGTAATAGAGGACAGGTGAGGTAGTAGAGGACAGGTAGGGTAGTAGAGGACAGGTGAGGTAGTAGAGGACAGGTAGGGTAGTAGAGGACAGGTGAGGTAGTAGAGGACGGATGGACAGGTGAGGTAATAGAGGACAGGTGAGGTAGTAGAGGACAGGTAGGGTAGTAGAGGACAGGTGAGGTAGTAGAGGACAGGAGGACAGGTGAGGTAGTAGAGGACGGATGGACAGGTGAGGTAATAGAGGACAGGTGAGGTAGTAGAGGACGGGTAGGGTAGTAGAGGACAGGTGAGGTAGTAGAGGACAGGAGGACAGGTGAGGTAATAGAGGACAGGTGAGGTAGTAGAGGACAGGTAGGGTAGTAGAGGACAGGTGAGGTAGTAGAGGACAGGAGGACAGGTGAGGTAATAGAGGACAGGTGAGGTAGTAGAGGACAGGTAGGGTAGTAGAGGACAGGTAAGGTAGAGGACGGATGGACAGGTGAGGTAGTAGAGGACAGGTGAGGTAGTAGAGGACAGATGGACAGGTGAGACCGGTTTAGAGGTGAGACCAGTTTAGAGGTGAGACCAGTTTAGACGTCGTCACTGAGGTGAGACCGGTTTCGAGGTGAGACCAGTTTAGAGGTGAGACCAGTTTAGAGGTGAGACCAGATTAGAGGTGAGACCAGTTTAGAGGTGAGACCAGTTTAGAGGTGAGACCAGATTAGAGGTGAGACCAGTTTAGAGGTGAGACCAGTTTAGAGGTGAGACCAGATTAGAGGTGAGACCGGTTTAGAGGTGAGACCAGATTAGAGGTGAGACCAGATGTAGATCAGGGACCAGATGTAGATCAGGTCCAGATGGTTCTGATGTTCTTACATCTGGAGGATCATTTCTCTCTCGTTCAGTCATGAAGTGATTTCTATTTATTATATATTCGTTATATCTATTATTATTTCTATTGATTTAAACTGTGAATTATTATAAACGATCAGTTTAAATGAGTTTTGTGTTTATTATAAATGATGCTCGAGTTATGAGGACCAGTTTCTATTTCACACCCACAAACACTGACTGAGTAATGTTACCATGGAGACAGGAAGAGGAAGAGGAAGAGACGGGAGGACCAGGTTGACACACCTGAAGAGGTAAACACATTCAGAGAAGAAGAAACATGACCTTTAATAAGCGTGTCACTGTTCCTTTAATGAACCACAACTCTTCTTCTGTGGTGCAGCCAAGCCGTCTGATGAGGACACCTCCCAGCACAGGGACTCGTCTCCTCAGTTCTGACTGTCAGGGCCTCTCTGTTTGTGGGAGGAGTCAGTGCTGTCCTGACACCACCAGGCCCCACCCCCTGCTGCCAGGGTCTGCCATGTTTGAGAGTGGCGAGGAGTTCTCCTTCGACGATGACGACTTCCTGACACAACACGGCTCGTTTGATTGTCACGGGGCGTCAGTGTGAGGTTCAGGGTTATTGTTTGTTTGTTTGTTTGTTTGTTTGTTTGTAGTAACAGACTTCAGGAGTCAGTATGAGGTTCAGGGTTATTGTTTGTTTGTTTGTTTGTTTGTAGTAACAGACTTCAGGAGTCAGTGTGAGGTTCAGGGTTATTGTTTGTTTGTTTGTTTGTTTGTTTGTAGTAACAGACTTCAGGAGTCAGTGTGAGGTTCAGGTTTTATTGTTTGTTTGTTTGTTTGTTTGTAGTAACAGACTTCAGGAGTCAGTGTGAGGTTCAGGTTTTATTGTTTGTTTGTTTGTTTGTTTGTAGTAACAGACTTCAGGAGTCAGTGTGAGGTTCAGGTTTATTGTTTGTTTGTTTGTTTGTTTGTTTGTAGTAACAGACTTCAGGAGTCAGTGTGAGGTTCAGGTTTATTGTTTGTTTGTTTGTTTGTTTGTTTGTTTGTTTGTAGTAACAGACTTCAGGAGTCAGTGTGAGGTTCAGGTTTTATTGTTTGTTTGTTTGTTTGTAGTAACAGACTTCAGGAGTCAGTGTGAGGTTCAGGTTTTATTGTTCAGGTTAAGACGCGCTGACAGTGACTAATAAAGCCGTAGAAACATTAATCAATGAGTCAAGTTAATGATTATTAATCAGAGTAATGAACAGACAGGAAACGTAGCAATCATGACATAATGATGTCAGTGATGATGTCAGCGATGGCGTCTTCAGGACTGGTGTGGGCGGGGCTGTCTGGCGTACTGAATGGCGTCGAGAGCAGCTCCAATGTCGAAGTTCTTTGCCTGAAGGAGTCGAGTCAACCAGCCACCTTCATCGGTGAATCCCATCGACAGCATGAGGGCCAGAGACTCCACCAGACGGGGGTCTGCCTCTGGAGGGAGGGGGGAGGAGGGGGAGGGAGGGGGGTGGAGAGGGGAAGAGGTCAGCAGAGGTCAGCAGGGTCATGACAAACTGGACTTGAACACGTCACAGAATCAAGAAGTTGTTTTACCTTGAGGCAGGTGGGGGTAGAGCGCTGCCTCCCTCAGGCCTGTGGGCCCCTGCTGTGGTCCCGAGGGGGGCCCCTGCTGTGGTCCCGAGGGGGGCCCCTGCTGTGGTCCCGAGGGGGGCCCCTGCTGTGGTCCCGAGGGGGGCCCCTGGTCCTGGGTCCCGGGCTGCAGGGACTGCAGCTCACCTGTGGAGGGGTCGACCTCTTTGGAGCTCAGGTGAGTCCACTCCTCGTCAGAGTCTCTGCTCACCTGGAGGACAGTCAGGTGAGACCAGTCAGTCTCTAGTGATCTCTGACTGACTGGTCACATGATTAATGATTATGGTGAACTGACCTTTGACCCTTGGCTTGTCCCGCCCTCACTGCTGGCCCCGTCCATCTCCACGTCACCCTCCGCCCCGCCTCCCTGAGCAGGTGGCTTCACTTTTGTCCTCTGACCCTCGTGCTCCACGTCGATGTCCACATCGATACCTGCACACATGACATCACTTCCTGTTCAAACCTGGTTCAGTCGGATTCATTGATCGTGGTGTAAACGTCTTCACTCACCCAGTGGGCTCAACATGGCCGCCACGCCCTCGCCGATGTTCTTCAGGAAGTCCACGTTGACCTGAGAGGCTGCAGACAGAGGTCAGAGGTCAGAGGTCAATGATGATGTTATAAAATCAGATCAATTTAACAAACAGAACTGACCAGAGGGGTCGCTGGAGTCACCAGCAGGTCTGGATGGGCCTGCCTCATCCTGGCCCGACTCCTGAGTCTGAGCTTGGTTCTGGTTTTGGTTCATGTTCCACATGCAGTGTCTCATCCTCTTCATCCACTTCCCCCGAGGAAACCACTGTAAACAGACGGAAACGCTTTACCACAACATCAGTCACAGAGCAGGGCTCAAATGACAAATCCTGTCAGTCACAGAGCAGGGCTCAAGTGACAAATCCTGTCAGTCACAGAGCAGGGCTCAAATGACAAATCCTGTCAGTCACAGAGCAGGGCTCAAATGACAAATCCTGTCAGTCACAGAGCAGGGCTCAAATGACAAATCCTGTCAGTCACAGGGCAGGGCTTACCTGCAAAGGGTGCCAGATGGGCAACAGAGCATGCTCAGTGTGCGTCCCCTGGGCCTGGCAGGTGGAGCAGAGGTCGTAGTTGGGACAAACCGAACACTTGAAGCGAGTTCCCACCACAGGGCCCTCGCAGCCGTCACAGGTGATGTTAGGGTGCAGGGGCGGGGCCAGATGAGGGGGCGGGGCATGAGGAGCTCCAGGTGGAGGAGGAGGAGGAGGGTGGCTGAAGGTGAATGGGGGGAAGGCGTGAAGAGGGAAGTCTCTACGGTGTTCCTTCTTCTCTGAAAGATCACAATAAAAATAAAACCATGTGACATGTAAACAACAACAGAGTCTGTTTACAGGCTGTTTGTTTACAGGCTGTTTGTTTACAGGCTGTTTGTTTACAGGCTGTTTACAGTCTGTTTGTTTACAGTTTGTTTACAGGCAGTCTGTTTACAGGCAGTCTGTTTACAGGCAGTCTGTTTACAGTTTGTTTACAGGCTGTCTGTTTACAGGCTGTCTGTTTACAGGCAGGCTGTTTACAGGCAGGCTGTTTACAGGCAGTTTGTTTACAGGCTGTTTGTAGACAGTTTGTTTACAGGCTGTTTGTTTACAGACTGTAAACAAACTGCCTGTAAACAGCCTGTTTGTTTACAGGCAGGCTGTTTACAGGCAGTTTGTTTACAGGCTGTTTGTAGACAGTTTGTTTACAGGCTGTCTGTTTACAGGCAGGCTGTTTACAGGCTGTTTGTTTACAGGCAGGCTGTTTACAGGCTGTCTACAGGCTGTCTGTTTACAGTCTGTCTACAGTCTGGCTGTCTACAGGCTGTCTGTTTACAGGCTGTTTGTTTACAGGCTGTTTACCTTTGATGAACAGCCGGAAGGTGTCGTCCTTCATGCAGCCCAGACCCATCATCAGCTCATCGTCAGAGGAAAACGCCACCAGGTCTCCATCTTCATCTGAAACACAGGTAGCAACGTGACATCATCGCTCCACACCTGTTCTCAGGTGAACTCCACCACAGGTCACGTGGATAGCTCACTGCGGAATCTCCAGAGAGAATCTGTGTTACCTCGATAGAACAAAGTGAACGAAGAACTTTTCAGGCCGCTGAAAACTTCCGCGGTTTTTCTGCTCAGGTACTCGAAGCTGCAGGAAACTTCCTGATCCACCGTGAACCTCCGGATCTCCTTCACGGACTCCTCCTTGCCCAACAGGTAGGCCTTCACCGTCACCGACATCCTGCTGTGGGTACCGGTCACTCTGCGCACTCCGAACTGAACCGAACCAGACTCCGGGTAGACAGACTCTCTGTTGACCGCTCACCGTGAACCAGACTCCGGGTAGACAGACTCTCTGTTGACCGCTCACCGTGAACCAGACTCCGGGTAGACAGACTCTCTGTTGACCGCTCACCGTGAACCAGACTCCGGGTAGAAGTCCTAAAGTTTGTGACGCAGGTTTAAAACGTCTCCTGTTTTATGTTTACTTCCGCAATAAACGTCACCGTCGTCAGGAGGCCTCCTATTGGTCACCCGGGCTGGTGTCTTTCGGCGGACAAATGAGAGGCCGAGAAATGACTCAGTACTTTCTTAATGAGGGTATTTCCTGTGAGTCACGTGACCCAACCGGGCAAAGGTCACATGGAAATAACGCCGAGTCATCGTTACAATAAAGTGTCGGACATAAACAGTCCAGTCATCTTCTGGGTCGCGCGGGTCTGGAGCCTGTTCACACATAAACAATGAAGGTTTAATAAAGTTAAAATCATTAGACGCTGATCATTAACACTGATTATTGATCATGTGTTAAATGTTAATTAGATCTTTTTATTTTAATAATTACAAAACAGTTCATTTTGCCAATAAAAACAATTTTAAGTTGGAATATGTTTAAACTGTTTTTATTTCCAGATGTTTCCAGCTGTGACATCACTCAGGGTGGATGTTCCTAGCCAATCAGCAGCAGAGTCTGGGTCAGGTGACAGCGAGTCATCTCAGGCTGAAGTGACTCAGAGTCACAAGAGCCTGAAAAAATCCTCATGTGATGATTGAGATCATCTGAAGGTCCAAGAGATTATCAACGGATCAGCTCTATAAGATCAGTATTAACACTGATCTGTTCCACATGAATGACAGCATCATAAACCTGATCGATACCTGATCATTACCTGGGATCAATGAACGCCATCGATCAGATCAGCATAAACCAAAAGAATTTATTTATAGTTTTAGAAACAGGAAACAGAAATGAGCTGATAAACTGACCAGTACAAACCAACCCACCCACCAACCCCACCCATCCACCCACCCACCCACCAATCCACCCATCCATCAACCCACCAACCCCATCCATCCATCCACCCACCCATCAATCCATCAACCCATCCATCCACCCACCCATCCACCCATCCATCCACCCATCAATCCATCCATCAGCGTTGTGAAGAGTGAAAATGAAAATGCAAAAAACAGTTTGAGCTGCAAAAGTCTCTGGAGGCATCCAATGGCAGCACAGCTGAGAGTGATGTCAGCGTGAGGTCACGGTATCGTCATGGTGACATCAGACGTAGAGGGGGTGGTATTGTCGGGGGGTGAGTTTCTTCCTGCAGGTAGGACAGGTGCGTGATGATGTCAGAGCGTCTCTGAGACACTGGCTGCAGAACACGTGACCACACTTGGTGGAAACAACCAATCGGCCGCTCTCTACAATCTGAGGAGGAAACAGCAACCAATCAGAGAACAGCTTCAGCTGTCAGGTGTTGAAGGTCAGAGTTACATCACTTCCTGTTCAGACAGGAAGTTCAAGACAAAGCACCAGGCAAAAACCCATGAGGTCAAAGGTCAGATGGTGCCCCCTAATGTTCAGCAGTAAAACCATCAACACAGGAAACAAAGAGAATTTCAAAATAAAAGCCCAGAGCTCCGACATGTTCCTCAGGTGTCTCACCTCAGAGTAAAGGTCCAGACAGACAGGACAGCTGATCAAACCTGGAGTCGCCCTGCAACAACACAGAGACAGGTTCTATTGGGTTCTACTGGTTCCTACTGTCAGGAGCAGGGGCCAGTGTATTACCTGTCTGATACAGCAGAGATATTACCTGGAGGTGTGTGCAGATGATATGACGGCAGGGTTGAGGACAGGGGGCGTGTCTTCGTCTTCATCACTGCTGACGACGTAACTCTCTGCTGCAGTTAGTCTCCCGTTTTGAGGACCTGATAGAGGACACCCAGAGACATGTTGGACTGCCCCTTTAATGAAACCGTTCAAGTCTATTCTCTGGAGCACAAAGTTTTACCTTCATCCACCAGCTGACGCGTCACCACAGAAGAAGAAGAAACGCGTCACCACAGAAGAAGAAGAAGCAGAAGAAGATCAGTTTAGTGTCGACATCAACATGAGTCATAGTAGTGTGTACTAGTCTAAACCTGTGTGTTGTTGTGTTGTGTCGTTGTTGTTGTGTGTTGTTGTGTGTTGTTGTGTTGCTGTTGTGTGTTGTTGTGTTGCTGTTGTGTGTTGTTGTGTGTTGTTGTGTGTTGCTGTGTGTCATTGTGTGTTGCTGTGTGTTATTGTGTGTCGTTGTGTTGTTATTGTGTGTCATTGTGTGTTATTGTGTGTCATTGTGTTGTTATTGTGTGTCGCTGTGTTGTCATTGTGTGTTGCTGTGTGTCATTGTGTGTCGTTGTGTGTCGTGTGTCGTTGTGTGTTGCTGTGTGTCATTGTGTGTCATTGTGTGTTGCTGTGTGTCATTGTGTGTTGCTGTGTTGTTATTGTGTGTTATTGTGTGTCATTGTGTGTTGCTGTGTGTCATTGTGTGTCATTGTGTGTTATTGTGTGTTGCTGTGTGTCATTGTGTGTCATTGTGTGTTATTGTGTGTTGCTGTGTGTCATTGTGTGTCATTGTGTTGTCATTGTGTGTTGCTGTGTGTTATTGTGTGTCGTTGTGTGTCATTGTGTGTTGCTGTGTGTCATTGTGTGTCATTGTGTTGTCATTGTGTTGTTATTGTGTGTCATTGTGTGTTGCTGTGTGTCATTGTGTGTCATTGTGTGTCATTGTGTGTCGTTGTGTGTCGTGTGTCGTTGTGTGTTGCTGTGTGTCATTGTGTGTCATTGTGTGTCATTGTGTGTCATTGTGTGTTATTGTGTGTCATTGTGTTGTTATTGTGTGTCATTGTGTTGTTATTGTGTGTCATTGTGTGTTGCTGTGTGTCATTGTGTGTCATTGTGTGGTGCTGTGTGTCATTGTGTGTCATTGTGTGTCATTGTGTGTCATTGTGTGTCATTGTGTTGTTACCAGCACAGAGTCGTTGTTGGTCAGGTCGACCACAGCAGCTTCTGATCCTTCACAGGTGAGATCGACCACCTCCTCCACACCTGGACACATGACACACTGATTAAAACTGAAACGTCCTTCAGCTGAGACAGTTGTCCCTCCATGTCTCAGGTGAGTCTCAGGTGAGTCTCAGGTGAGTCCTACTGACTGATTATTAGTTCATGCAGACAGGTGAGAGTATTGATCGTTACTGACCCTCCTCAGCGTTGTCCATTACATCAATGGTCTCTGTTGGGGACGCCATGCTAACACTAGCCGTCCTGCTAGCTGTCCTCTTAGCGTTAGTAGCCCGGCTGGTCTTACTGCTCGGTCTGGACACCTGAGGACTTCCTGTTGTCCTCCTCTTCCTCTGAGCCTTGACAAATCACAGACATCAGCTGTGAGTGTCATCCACCTGGACAGGTGACCTGACCTCAGTCTGACATCTCAAAGATCCAATCAATACAGTTAACCCAGTAGTCAGAGACCAGGTGGTCAGAGACCAGGTGATCAGAGTGGGCTGAACTTATGGTCAGTGATCTGACCAGGAGACCAGGTGACCAGGTGACCAGAGACCAGGTGACCAGGTGACCAGGTGACCAGAGACCAGGTGACCAGAGACCAGAGACCAGGTGGTCAGAGTGGGCTGTACTTATGGTCAGTGATCTGACCAGGTGACCAGGTGACCAGAGACCAGGTGACCAGAGACCAGAGACCAGGTGACCAGAGAGGGCTGAACTTATGGTCAGTGATCTGACCAGGAGACCAGGTGACCAGGTGACCAGAGACCAGGTGACCAGGTGACCAGAGACCAGGTGACCAGAGAGGGCTGAACTTATGGTCAGTGATCTGATGCAGCTGCTGGTAATTAAAGTCTCACAGGTAAGAGACGGTTCTTGGTCCAAATGAGAATAAACTGAACCTACCGAGGTGCTCATCTCCTTGGAGACACGTCCAGCCAGCCGAGGTTCCTCTGGTTCCTCTGGTTCCTCTGGTTCCTCCTGGCAGACCACAGGTGAGCCACAGGTGAACGACACTGTCCTCCTGGATTCAGGTAGACGCTAGTGAGCTCAGCAGGTGTTGTGTTCGCGTGCCTCCTCTATGAGGTTTGAATTAGTGAGTTTCAATGACAGGTGAACTCTGACACGACTGTTAGCAACCGTTAGCAGTAAGCTAACTTCACTTTCGCTCGTGCCTTCTCTCTCGTTAGCTGTCAGCAGGTGCAGCTCAGACGTCATTTAAACATTTTAACTTAGACAAAAAGAACGAGAGGACGGACATGTTCCCGCCGGACTGCTGATATTACTGATCGTTTCCTCTTCTTCTTTGATTTTTATTCTTAAACTGCTGCTGCTGCTGCTGCTGCTTCCTCCTCCTCTTCTTCTTCTTCTTCTTCTTCTTCTTCTTCTTCCTCCTCCTCTCGCAGTTTGTTATGTTGTATTAGCGCCACCAACTGGTGCACCTCTGGAAACCGGAAATCTCAGTAACTGAATGCTTTAGACTTTAGAGCAGTGTTTTTCACATTGACTGTATATTAGGGTTAAGTTTTTCAGCCTTTTTTGGGCCAAGATAAATTAAACTCTGTAGCTTATTTAACAATATAAAGTCATTCTTGTCAAAGTGTCTTGAATAGGGATCAAATAAACACAAAGAAAAGTATTTTATATATATATACTGTATATATGTGTGTATATATGTGTGTGTGTATATATATATATATATATATATAATGTGTGTGTGTGTATATATATATATATATATATATATAATGTGTGTGTGTGTGTATATATAACACTGACAATGGCATATTACTTGCAGATAATTTGTTTTCAAAAAATGTTTTTATATCAATTAGGTGAAACTGGATTCTCTCTCGGCACAGTGGTTGAAAAACACTGCTTTAGAGAAAATGAGAACATATATAAAATGAAATGATTTGTTTCATAAAATGATTTTCTAAGATACTGAAACTAAAATAAGAGAATATTTCTGCCTGAAACTGTCAAATGTGCCTGGTTCTGTCTGCGCTTCATTACACTGACCTTTATATGAATGTGTTTAATATAAATGTGTTTAATATAAACGTGTTTAACATGAATGTGTTTAATATGAATGTGTTTAATATAAATGTGTTTAATATAAACGTGTTTAATATGAATGTGTTTAATATGAATGTGTTTAATATAAATGTGTTTAATATAAATGTGTTTAATATAAATGCAGTGAATCAATCAGGATCAATGACACACCAGCATCATAACGAGGACAAACAGAACAAAGACGACGGATCATCTCATCTTTCTTTTTAATGTAACACATTTCCTGTTTTCACAATAAGAGCTTGTGAAGTTACCCTTTTAAACATAGTTGCTGCAAAGATTGGACAGATTCAGACAGTCTGCACAATAAATAAAAAGAGCAAGACATGAGGTCGAGCACAGTTTAAACCACCCACAATTATTCAACACACTCTTTGTTCCATTTCCTGTCTGCGACTTCCTGTCCAGACAGAGAAACATTAGCATTAGCATGAAGCTAGCAGTTGTACCATTAGCTCTGCAGTGAAAAAACAGAAACCATCGAGAAATCAGAAGAGTCCAGTTTAGTGTTCAGCCTGTCAGCAGCTGTGCATTATGGGTACTGTAGTGCTGAGATGTGACCCGATGCAGAAGGAGCGCTCGTTTTGTGGCAGGGGACATCTGGCCAGGCCCCGCAGAGACTGCTTTAAGGCCGGACCTTCATGAGCGCCAGCGGCTGAACCTCCCACTGAGCCGGGACACCTGAATGCAGCACGGCTGAGGAGAGGCAGACGGGTCACATGACATTAGCCATCACCATGGAGATGAGACCCCCCCCCCAAACTGAGTGATGAAGACCAGCTCCAGAGATTCAGCTCATTAAACACGATCCAGATCTTAATGGCCCAGTTTCTGACGGTTTACCTGCGTGTGCAGCTCTAAGTGGAGGAGAAGGTCATGGGATCCACCTGGTTCATCTTCAGGTGGCTGTCGAGGATCTGAAACATTTCCTGGATGTTTGGGACATAACCAGACTGCAGCTTGGACCACACTGGGACGTCTAAGAGAGGGGAAGAAATACAGCGTTACACCAGGAAGTCCCTCCTGTCTCTGCTTCACCTTGATACCTGCTGCCAGTCTGATGTTTGTCTATTGTTAATGTGTCTGAACACATTCACTGACTGTCAGACGTCTCTGTGATGTGTTCATAGGTTGGAGGAAAGCAGAGCATCAGATAAAGAAAGTTAGTGGTTTCTCTCCCTGAGGAGAACCTGCTGTGTCTCCTTCCTCCTGGTCGAGGTGGAGTCAGGTTACAGGAAGTGACTGGACAGACGTTCCTGCTGGAGCTTCAGAGTAAAAGAACTGATCTTCACCATCAGCACACTCTAGCTGCTAATCATAAAAGACCCTCCTCCTCCAATCAGGATCATTATTCAGAGTGATGTCATCATGATGAGACCAATCAGAACGCACCATTCAGAGTGACCTCAAAGGCTCCCGTGGACAGGAAGTGAGTCTCCATCATGTTACAGAGGAAGAAGGCCATCAGACAGGAGAAGATCTGACAAAGGAGAGAGGATGAGTCAGTCTGTTGCTACGGTAACCAGGTAAAAGCAGTAAGGGCGGTTACCTTGTTGTCCTGACTCCAGGTCCAGGCTCTGGGAGTGTCGAGGCCAAGGAGGACGAAGGGATTCTGACCGCTCACGATCAACAGGATGGAGAGCAGCTTCAGGTACGAGATCAGGTTACCCACACACCTGAAGGCGGAGGTCATAACAGGTGTAGAGTCACTGACCAATCACAGACACAACACCTGAACACTCACGTTAATCTGATCACACGTGGAATTAACGTGAGCCAGCTGATCACCTGTGGCTGGTAGCTAACATGTACAAAGAACCACTATCTACTGTTAGTGCCTCAAACACGGCTAGCAGCAGCAGCTAGCAGCAGCAGCAGCTAGCTGCCAGCGGCTAGCTGCCAGCGGCTAGCAGCAGCAGCTAGCAGCAGCAGCAGCTGTTACTGCGTCTGTGTCCCACTGTACCCTCAGTCTAAAGTAGCCCACCTGATGACATCTGCCCAAATCCCCCAAGGCATCATGGGAACTATAGTAATGTCCCACCTGTTGAGAGGGGTAGGGGGATAGTTGTCTCCCTCGATGCGAATGTCCGGGTACACCTGGCTGATGGCCTGAGAGTAATCCTGGAACACTTTGCTGTAACCTCAGGAGATACTGACAACACAGAACGGTTCATCATTTATTGACAGCTGCTTGAAATGTTTTAAGGTTTCACATCAAACACATCAGTTATCAATCATCAATTCATCTTCTATAGACTTCCTGTTGAAATAAAACGGGAGCAGTTTACTGTCCCAGCTAGCTGTTAGCTTTAGCTCCTATTTAGCTCCTTGTTAACCACACATTATCTGTTGATGCTAGCTGTTAGCTTTAGCTCCTATTTAGCTCCTTGTTAACTACACATTATCTGTTGATGCTAGCTGTTAGCTTTAGCTCCTATTTAGCTCCTTGTTAACTACACATTATCTGTTGATGCTAGCTGTTAGCTTTAGCTCCTATTCAGCTCCTTGTTAACTACACATTATCTGTTGATGCTAGCTGTTAGCTTTAGCTCCTATTTAGCTCCTTGTTAACTACACATTATCTGTTGATGCTAGCTGTTAGCTTTAGCTCCTATTTAGCTCCTTGTTAACTACACATTATCTGTTGATGCTAGCTGTTAGCTTTAGCTCCTATTTAGCTCCTTGTTAACTACACATTATCTGTTGATGCTAGCTGTTAGCTTTAGCTCCTATTTAGCTCCTTGTTAACTACACATTATCTGTTGATGCTAGCTGTTAGCTTTAGCTCCTATTCAGCTCCTTGTTAACTACACATTATCTGTTGATGCTAGCTGTTAGCTTTAGCTCCTATTCAGCTCCTTGTTAACTACACATTATCTGTTGATGCTAGCTGTTAGCTTTAGCTCCTATTCAGCTCCTTGTTAACTACACATTATCTGTTGATGCTAGCTGTTAGCTTTAGCTCCTATTCAGCTCCTTGTTAACTACACATTATCTGTTGATGCTAGCTGTTAGCTTTAGCTCCTATTTAGCTCCTTGTTAACCACACATTATCTGTTGATGCTAGCTGTTAGCTTTAGCTCCTATTCAACTCCTTGTTAACTACACATTATCTGTTGATGCTAGCTGTTAGCTTTAGCTCCTATTTAGCTCCTTGTTAACCACACATTATCTGTTGATGCTAGCTGTTAGCTTTAGCTCCTATTCAGCTCCTTGTTAACTACACATTATCTGTTGATGCTAGCTGTTAGCTTTAGCTCCTATTTAACACCTTGTTAACTACACATTATCTGTTGATGCTAGCTGTTAGCTTTAGCTCCTTGTTAACCACACATTATCTGTTGATGCTAGCTGTTAGCTTTAGCTCCTATTTAGCTCCTTGTTAACCACACATTATCTGTTGATGCTAGCTGTTAGCTTTAGCTCCTATTTAGCTCCTTGTTAACTACACATTATCTGTTGATGCTAGCTGTTAGCTTTAGCTCCTATTTAACACCTTGTTAACTACACATTATCTGTTGATGCTAGCTGTTAGCTTTAGCTCCTATTTAGCTCCTTGTTAACCACACATTATCTGTTGATGCTAGCTGTTAGCTTTAGCTCCTATTTAGCTCCTTGTTAACCACACATTATCTGTTGATGCTAGCTGTTAGCTTTAGCTCCTATTCAGCTCCTTGTTAACTACACATTATCTGTTGATGCTAGCTGTTAGCTTTAGCTCCTATTCAGCTCCTTGTTAACTACACATTATCTGTTGATGCTAGCTGTTAGCTTTAGCTCCTATTTAGCTCCTTGTTAACTACACATTATCTGTTGATGCTAGCTGTTAGCTTTAGCTCCTATTTAGCTCCTTGTTAACCACACATTATCTGTTGATGCTAGCTGTTAGCTTTAGCTCCTATTTAACACCTTGTTAACTACACATTATCTGTTGATGCTAGCTGTTAGCTTTAGCTCCTATTTAGCTCCTTGTTAACCACACATTATCTGTTGATGCTAGCTGTTAGCTTTAGCTCCTATTTAGCTCCTTGTTAACCACACATTATCTGTTGATGCTAGCTGTTAGCTTTAGCTCCTATTTAACACCTTGTTAACTACACATTATCTGTTGATGCTAGCTGTTAGCTTTAGCTCCTATTTAACACCTTGTTAACTACACATTATCTGTTGATGCTAGCTGTTAGCTTTAGCTCCTATTTAGCTCCTTGTTAACCACACATTATCTGTTGATGCTAGCTGTTAGCTTTAGCTCCTATTTAGCTCCTTGTTAACTACACATTATCTGTTGATGCTAGCTGTTAGCTTTAGCTCCTATTTAGCTCCTTGTTAACCACACATTATCTGTTGATGCTAGCTGTTAGCTTTAGCTCCTATTTAACACCTTGTTAACTACACATTATCTGTTGATGCTAGCTGTTAGCTTTAGCTCCTATTTAACACCTTGTTAACTACACATTATCTGTTGATGCTAGCTGTTAGCTTAACCGTTAGCTTCAGAGCTAATCTCACCAGTACTGGAACTTGAGCACGGGCCCGCTGTACAGAGAGGACTTGGCGGGCTTCCCGGCCTCCGTGTCCGGCAGGGTGTCCGGAGAGAAGCCGGGGCCGTCGGCCGCCTGGTGTCCGGGCTGCGGGCTCGACCTGCCGAGATAAACGTCCCGCACCGTGAGGGCTGTGAAGAGGAGCAGGGCGGCGAGGAGGCCGGCCTGGCTGTACTCCGCCATGTCTGCTGTCCTCGGCCACACTTCCGGTTGGATCCTTCACAATACGAGAGCTCCTGAAGAAAAGTAAAAGTTCACATTATTTAAATTTACGGTTAAAGAATTTAAACATTATTTAAGCACATTAAACGAAACAGGAATGTTTCTGCTGAACGAGTCCACCTGCTTCTACACATGTTGCTGATTTGAAAAGTGCTATAGCAATACAAGATTATTATTATTATTATTATTATTATTACTATTAGTAGTAGTATAAGTTTTGTTCTTTTATTATGAAGGAAAAACGGTCGTCTTCCGGTATGTGAGCGACAGTTTCCGGTAAACATCATCAATCAGCTCGTTAATCTTTTTAATGATGTTTAATTGATCATAATAATATACTGATACAACTGTTCATTGTTTTGATTTAAAATAAATGTTTGTTTCTATAAACAAATGTAACGTCACATTCTCGAGACGTATATGTGACATGTGACGTCATAAATATGAGACGCTCCACTGCCGGTAGAAAGCGCGACGAAGGTGAAGGAATGAATTATAAAAACGTAAAATCAGAGTTTTAAAGTTTTTCCTGTTGCCCCACCATGCTCGGTGTGGGGGTGTCCGTGAGGTCCTGTGTCCGACGGTCCCGTTTAACTTTGATCATCAGGACGTCTCCTCTCATCTGCTCTGCAGCTCCATTGCGTGTCGAGACTCCGTCCTGTGTCAGGACCCTGTCTGGTGTCAGGACCCTGTCTGGTATTGGGACCCTGTCTGGTATTGGGACCCTGTCTGGTATTGGGACCCCGCCTGGAGTCAGGACCCTGTCTGGTGTCAGGACCCTGTCAGGTTTAGGGACCCTGTCTGGTATTGGGACCCCGCCTGGAGTCAGGACCCTGTCTGGTATTGGGACCCCGCCTGGAGTCAGGACCCTGTCAGGTTTAGGGACCCTGTCTGGTATTGGGACCCCGTCTGGTGTCAGGACCCTGTCTGGTGTCAGGACCCTGTCAGGTGTCGGTGGTGCCAGTAGTGGTGATTTGGTGGGGGTCGCAGGTGCCCCAGGATCCGGTGGATGGTACAGTGAGCTCTCAGACTCGACTCCGGTTCACCTGTGTGAAGACTTCCTGGTGACTGTACAGCAGGTGAGCGGATTGCCGTGGTGGCTGAGCATTGCCGTGGCAACGCTGTCAGTCAGGACGCTAATCACTCTTCCACTCGCTGCCTACCAGATGGTCATCATCTCCAAGGTGAGTTATTGTTGTGTTGCAGTGAGCTCCACCTCCATGTTACCATGTCTCCATGCTGGTATCACCTCTACCTGCATGGAGACAGACGAGTGTCCAACATGTCAGCAGAGTTTCATTGATCATTGATCAGACTAAAGAAATTTGAGTTCAGTTTAACAATTTAATAAGATTTAATTGATCCGTGAGATTGTTTGTAGAACATATAACACAGAGCAGTTTTAGAGTTTTAACATCCTTCAGAATCTTCTGCATTTCTTCATAAAATGACTCAAAACATCAACAGATCTTCATCAGACTCCTGAAATTAGACAAAGAACCCGATCAAACACATGAAACACAAGTACTGGACTAAAATGAGCCGATATTACATATCAGAGAGGAGCTCCTCTAGGATCCAGTCAGAGTCCATGTGTTCAGAAGTGTTTCCATCAATGTAATGAGACTCAGGTGTGGTTCAGTTCCTGGTTTAGTTTCAATAAATCAGGGATTTGTCTCAGTCTGATCTTCACAACACATGTTTGTGGACAAAGGAGCTTTCTGAGGAGCTCAGAGAAAGAGTTGTTGTTGCTCATCAGGCTGGAAAAGGTTCCAGAACCATCTCTAAAGAGTTTGGAACCCACACATAATCCACAGTCAGACAGATTGAAGACGACTGTTCCCCTCCACAGGAGTGGTCCACCAACAAAGATCACTCCATAATAGTCTGAGAGGTCCCAGAGGAACCCAGGGGAACTTCTAAGCAGCTGAAGGCCTCTCTCTCATTGGCTGATGTTAATGTTGATGAATCCACTGAACAACCATGGTGTGATGGACAAAGACACTGCTCTCCAAGAAGAACATTTCTAAACATGATGTGGACAAGACAGAAGACTATTGGGACAATGTTTAGTGGACAGATGAGACCAAAGTAGAATAGTTTGGTTTAAATGAGATGAACCAACACTGCATCATTCCAGCATCAGAACCTCATCCCTCCATCAAACATGGGGGTGCTAATGTCCTGGTTTGGGCCTGTTCTGCTGCATCTGGACCAGGACGGCTTGTCCTCATTGATGGACCAATGAATTCTGAATTCTACCAGTGAACTCTAAAAGAAAATGTCAGGACATCTGTCCATGAGCTGAATGTGAAGAGAAACTGGGTCATGCAGCAAGACAACGAGCCCAAGAACACAAGTGGTTCTACAAAAGAACGGTTAAAGAAGAACAAGATGAATGTTTAGGAACGGCCAAGTCAAAGTCCTGACCTTAATCCAATAGAAATGTTGTGGAAGGACCTGAAGCAAGCAGTTGATGTGAGGAAACCCACCAACATCTCAGAACTGAATTGGTTCTGTTCTGAGGAATGGGCTAAAATTCCTCCAAGCTGCTGTAGACCACTGATCAGCAGTTACCAGAAACATTTAGTGACAAGGAGGTCACAGCAGATACTGGACACAAGGAGGACATGATATGGAATATTGGCTCACTTTAGTCTAATCTTTACACTGCCTGGCCAAAAACAAAGTCTCCACCTGGATCTAACTAATAAACAGGTATTCACCTCCTATTGGACAATTACTGCATGGGTGATTATCTTTCAGCTGACAACAAGTTATTTAAGCCCAACTGATGCAATGAGTAGCTTCTCATTCCTTCAACAACCATGTCTAAAGACACATCCTGTGGTCGTCTGTTTGAGAAGGGTCAAATCATTGGCATGCATCAAGCAGAGCAAACATCTAAGGCGATTGTAGAAACTACTAAAACTGGGTTAAGAACTGTCCAAGGCATTATTAAAAACTGGAAGGATAGTGGAGAAGCATCAGGGTAAGAAGAGAGGCAGATGAATATACTGAATGACCAGGTTATTCCATCAATGGATCATATTCCAAGATGACAATGCCAGGATTCATGGGGCTCAGATTGTGAAAGAGTGGTTCAGGGAGCATGAGACATCATCTTCACACATGGATTGGCCACCACAGAGTCCAGACCTTAACCCCGTTTAGAATCTTTGGGATGTGCTGGAGAAGGCTTTGTGCAGTGGTCAGACTTTTTTTTTCACCAGGCATGGTACGTCTTGTGTGTTTGGTCGGGTTCTTTGTCGACTTTCAGGATGGTTTGAGTCATTTTTTTGAAGAAATGTGGAATATTCTGAAGGTTAAACCTTTGAAGCAGTTCTGAATTAAATACATTCAGTAATTGTTCTGTGACCTGATGTGAACAATATAAACTCTGCTTCATGTCCATAAATCAGGGCCCGTATTCCTAAAGATTCCTAGAATCCTCTCAGAGAGCTCCTAACTCAGCCTAAATGTTCCTAGCTAGGAGTCTTAGCTTAGCAGTGATTCCAGAACATTCTCAGAGAACTCTGATCAAGGAATGGACAGAAACTCTGATCTCAGTGAGGTGTGGTTGACCCCGTTGTGATTGGTTGATCCTAAAAGCTAGATAAAAATACACTGTTGGTGAGAATTGGCCTAGAATGGAGCGTCAGATCAACAGACTTAATAATAGAATCTAATCTCTATAAAGACTGTGTAATTCTAAATAATATTTTACATAACATAAATAAATAGTAGCTCTTCTTTAAAATGATCCTACAACATGTGTGATTAAACTCAGATCTTCCACAAACTGAACACCAATGGAGAAGAAAACAAGTAGGAAACCCAACTGGACAGAGGAACAGTGTTTGCTTCTGGATCAACTGGTCAATGAGATTAAAAGTGTTTAAGACGTAGATTTGGCTCCAATGTCACACTACAAGACAAGAAGCAGACATGAGGAAATATAACACAACAGATAAATGACTCCTTTCTGCTTCAGAAACTCCTAAGGCTCCTAAAAGTCCTCCTCCCTACTCTGAGCAGATCTCACCTTAGGAGCTCTCTGAAGAGCTGAGGTTCTTTAGGAATACCTTTTATCTTTACTAGGATCTACTCTGAGAAAACATCATGATTCTAACAATGTTCTTAGAGTTTATCCACAAGGAGCAACTCTTTGAATCTTTAGGAATACGGCCCTGGACTCTGATTAAAACAGTTTGTCCTCAGAAAGATAAAATATGTCAAGAATCCTCCTCCCCTCCCTCTTCATTTTATCTTCCTCCTCCTCCTGCTCCTCCTCCTGCTCCTCCTCTTCCTCCTCCTTTTGTTGTCATCTTACTCCTCCTCTTCATCCTCTTCTTCTCTTTGTCTTATTCCTCCTCCTCTTCTCTTCCTCCCCCTCCTCTCCCACGACTTCTGTCCTCCCCCTTCCAAACATTTTTGGACTCTTGACTTTAAATAAACAGAAACTGAAACCTGAGCGACCGTCATAACCCCTACTGGTAACCATAGTAACCCCCAGGTGATGTGCAGGTGGAGGCGCTGCAGGTGGAGGTCTCTGACCTGGCGAAGAAGCTGCGTTACGAAGTTTCTGTCCGAGCAAAAGAGAGAGGCTGGACGGAAAAACAGAGCCGGTAAGAACCCCAACAAGAGAACAGAACATCTGGATCAGAACTCCATCACAGGGAAAGGGGCTGAAGATCAGGCAGGTTCTCAACTTTCACAAGAATTCAGGTTCTATAGAGTTAAGGGTCTAAAGGATTTAGGTTCTAAGAGTTCAGATCCTAAAGAGTTCTGGTCCTTATGGCTTCAGGTTCTGGTGAATTCAGGTTCTGAAGGAGCTGTAAGTGCTGTCTGTTCTTTATTCAGGTTCCAGTTCCAGAAGAACCTACGTCGTCTTGTTTCTCAACTCTACATCAGGGACAACTGTCACCCTTTCAAAGCCAGTCTGCTGGTCTGGGTTCAGATCCCCCTCTGGGTCAGTCTCTCTCTGGCCCTCAGAAACCTGAGCCTGGTTCAGTCAGGTAAGAACGAGGTTGACCAGAACCCCGACCAGAACCCTGACTAGAATCCTGAGACATCCTGACCAGGACTGTGACTAGAACCCTGACCAGAACTATGACCCATCCTGACCAGAACCATGACTCATTCCTGACCAGAACCATGACTCATTCCTGACCAGAACCATGACTGATCCTGTCCAGAACTCCGACTCATCCTGACCAGAACCCTGACCAGAACCCTGACCAGAACCATGACCAGAACCCTGACTAATCCTGACCAGAACCTTGACCGATCCTGTCCAGAACCCTGTCCCGAACCTTGACTCATCCTGTCTAGAACCCTGATCGATCCCGTCGAGTACCCTGGCTCATCCTGGCCAGAACCCTGACTAGAATTCTGACTAGAACCCTGACTGATCCTGTCTAGAACCCTGACCAGAACCCTGACCGAGTCTTTGACCCGTGTCTGTTGTGTGCAGACGTGCAGGCCAAGCTGGCAGCAGGGGGCGCTCTGTGGTTCCCTGACCTCACTGTACCGGACTCCACCTGGATCCTACCTGTGTGTCTGGGACTCACCAACCTGCTCCTCGTGGAGGTCGGTCTGATTGTAGGTGTGTAGTCACCTGACCTGATGTCATCAGTCTAAACGCTGTGTTCTTCTTCAGGTGTTTTCTGTGCAGAGAGTCGGAGTCTCTTCTTTCCAGAAGCTGGTCCTGAACGTCATCAGAGGTTTCTCTGTCCTGATGGTCCCCATCGCTGCCATGGTCCCCTCTGTGAGTTGGAGTGGTTGGTGTGTGTGTGTGTGGGGGGGTTAGGGTTAGGGTTGGGGGTTAGCAGCAATAATCTTTTCTATCATGTCCCTAAAAGTTTATTTGTTTATTAAGAGA
The DNA here is from genome assembly GCF_963514085.1 of Chelon labrosus. NCBI lineage: Eukaryota > Metazoa > Chordata > Actinopteri > Mugiliformes > Mugilidae > Chelon > Chelon labrosus. The sequence goes on from NC_140358.1 coordinate 30,694,079, forward strand.
GTGACAGGCAGGGTGGGTAGGCTGCTGGCAGGAACAGGTGGGTTTTGAGGTGGGATTTGAAAATAGTCAATGTGTCAATGTTACGGATGTTTGGTGGAAGGGAATTCCAGAGGCGGGGCTCGGAACGGCTGAGGGCTCTGGACCCCATGGTGGTCATGGTGAGGCTGATGGATGATGATGATGATCTGAGAGTCCGGCTGGGTGTGTTGATGTGGAGAAGTTCAGTCAGATAAGGAGGGGCCAGGTTGTGGAGGGCTTTGAATGTTAAGAGGAGGATTTTATAGAGGATGCGGTGTGTGATGGGAAGCCAGTGAAGCTGCTGGTGATTAGAAGGAGTCCTGATGATAATCCAGGCTGCACAATTTTGAACAAGTTGCAGTTTACGGAAGGACTTGAGGGTGAGACCAGTGAGAAGTGAGTTGGGGAAAGGTAGAGCTGGGTGTCGTCTTCTTTGCAATGAACGTGAATATTGTATTTATGGAATATGTGACCTTGGGGGAGGAGGTAAATGATAAAGAGGACTGGACCGAGGACAGAACCCTGTGGTACATCAGAGGAGATGGGAGATGGCTGGGATGCAAAAGTTTTTAATTGAATGAATTGAGTTCAGCCAGTGAGATAAGAGTGGAACCAGTCCAGAGGTGTGCCAGATAATCCAATGGATGCCAGTCTATGGAGAAGGTCAGGTCAAGGAGGATGAGAATAGATAGGAGTCCAGAGTCTGCTGCCAGGAGGAGGTTGTTGGTTATTTTGAGTAGAGCTGTTTCAGTGCTGTGATGGGGACGAAAACCGGACTGGAGCTGTTTATAAAGGTTATTGTTGGAGAGATGAGAGTGAAGTTGGGATGCAACAGTTTTTTCCAGGATTTTAGAGAGTAATGGTGAGTTGGAAATAGGCCAGAGGTTATTGACATTACTGGGGTCTAAACCAGGTTTCTTAAGAATCAGAGTTACTGCAGCACATTTGAGAGATGGTGGGACTGAACCAGAGATGAGGGAGGAGTGGATGATGGTGGTGATCAGAGAAGACGGGGAGAGGAGACAGACTTTGACCGGGGTGTTGGAAGGGGGTCGAGTTGACAGGTGGATGGTTTCGATTTTCTGATGAGTTCTGATACATCAGCAACAGAGGGAAGGTGGGGATTAGAGAATGGTTGAAAGGAAAGGGTGGGTGGGTGGGTGGGGGGGACAGGAGGGAATGTATTGTAAGAGACGTGAGAGACCAGTTGCTGATGGATATTTTCAATTTTTGCACTGAAAAAGTTCATGAGTGAATTATATTGTTCATAACAAACAGATAACAAACACAACACAGCCATCTTGTAGTGAAAGTTAGCTTAGCATTGCTATGTAGCATGCCTTGGTGACTGGTTTCCCTGGGGAGTTCCATGTGTGAACAACATGGAGGAAATCTCCATCTTCTTCTGGATTGTATAATGATCACAATGGTAGAATGTGATGATGTCCAGGATAAATAAAATGTCCAAAGGTTGAATTGTGTGTACGTTGCCTCCTGTAGTGGAATCAGGATTTTGTAGCCAGATTCACTTTCAAGAGGTAAGAACCCAACGTGGAACACTTTGGGTTCTTTGGTTCTCCAGATGTCCAGATGGAGAGTGGGCCTGGTTCTATTGTTACTAGAACCTTTGTGGTATTTATCTAAACTCTTGGTCCAGTTCTAGTCAAGGGGTTGCTGAATGAGTTCAGAATGATATCATTGCTATCAGGGTGTTTTCTACTCTCTGATCTAGAAGATGTTTTAGTTTATCACTAATTAATCAGACACAATGTTACTGACACTGAAGTCTGACCTATCATAGAGACCAGGGTCCATAGAGACCAGGGTCCATAGAGACCAGGGTCCATGGAGACCAGGGTCCATGGAGACCAGGCTCCATAGAGACCAGGGTCCATACAGAGACCATGGTCCGCAGAGACCATGGTCCGCGGAGACCATGGTCCGCGGAGACCAGGGTCCATATAGAGACCAGGGTCCATATAGAGACCAGGGTCCATGGAGAGACCAGGGTCCATGGAGAGACCAGGGTCCATAGAGACCAGGGTCAGGATCATGAACCTGATGGTTCTGGAGATAGTCCTGATTTATTTGGTCTTTTTAGGCTTCACCTCTCAGCAGCCTGGGACTGAGGAGGTTAAAGCAATGAAAACATAGACTGGTATTCACGACACAGGACATTGACGTCCTCAGGTTCAAGATGTCACTGAGGACGTGTTCAAAACAACAACCTTCCTTCCTGTTCAGACCTGGAGATTCATCCTGTGATGGGGTGTGTTCAGGTTCATGTCCAGACCGGAGGAATTCAGAGGATTCCTGTTCAGATCTTTGCAGTGGATGAATATTTCTGAGCATGTCGAGTCAGGTCTCACATTCTTGTTGGATCATAAGATTAGTGTTTCTCTCTCAGATCAGGACCTGAGCCTTACTCTCTGAAATGTTAGCAAACCGACAGACGACTTAATAATAATAATAATAATAATAATAATAATAATAATAACAATAACAATAATAATAACAATAACAGCAACACATAAAGACGTAAAACCAGATTCAGGCTGAGGGATTGGACCAGGTCTGTTTGTCAGTCTCAGATCAGGTTCTGTCGGTCTGAATCAGCTGTGTCAGTACCAGGCTGTCCCTGTGTGTCCACTCTAACATGTTTGTGTCTTCTCTTTCCAAGTCCATGGCTCTGTACTGGTTCACCTCCAGTCTGGTGGGATTCAGTCACAACCTCATCCTTCGCTCTCCTGCTGTCCGCAGAGTCCTCGGACTCAAGACTCCGTCAGATTCTCCGTACAGAGACCTGTTGACAGCGTTCATCAGCAGATACTTCAAATAAAGACTGACTAGAGTGGAGCTGTCAGACCCTGAGTTCTGTCTGTAAGGCTGCGTACAGCTATAAGAACAGAACCTGTTGATTTCTTTTAAATGTCTCAATGATACGTCTTCAGTGGGTTGACGGTGGAGTTGAACTGTGTTTATTTAATGTTCAGACTGATGTTAAAAATATTCAGAGACAGGAAGAATCCATGTGACCTTGGACTGGAGTATTTCCTGTTTATTCTTAACTTCCAGAGAAAAAGGAGGAATAAAGTTCAAACAATAAAATCATCAGTTTTTATTTGTGACATGATATGAATCTTATTTATTCTGCGGTTCTAAGTTTAAACAAAACATTGAAATCAAACTGAGTTTGAATAAACTTGAATGAAGCTTTCATGAAAACCCCGAACCTTCATTGTTTATTATCTTTGATCCGGTTCGTTGCTCAGGGACCAGTCAGGGTGGGGCGGAGTCAGCAGCTTCAATCTGCTCCGTCCATCATCAGCCTCCAGTCAGACCAGAACTCTTCCACATCAACATGAACTCTCTCGCCGCTTTTCTGTCTCTGATTCCGCTTCTGTGGGTCCTCCCGGTGCACTCGGCCCGGGAGTCTGCCGGTGCGGGCTGCGGACCGTGTGATCCGGCTCAGTGCGCTCCTCTCCCGGCGGAGGGCTGCTCCGCGGGCTCTCTGCGGGACTCCTGCGGCTGCTGCGCGGTGTGCGCCGCTGCCGAGGGAGAGCTGTGTGGCGGCCGCCGTGCGACAGCGCGCCGCTGCGGTTCCGGACTGGAGTGCGTAAGAAGCAACGAGGACAAGAAGAGCAAGGCGGGACTGTGTGTTTGTAAGAGCAACTACGAGGTGTGCGGAACCGACGAACTGACCTACAGCAGCGGCTGCGCCCTGAAGAGCGCCAGCCTGAAAGCCCAGGCAGAGGGCAAAGAGCCGATCAACATCCGCAACAAGGGCCGCTGTGCTACAGGTGAGGTCAGAGGTCAGAGGTCACTGTCAGCTGTGACCAGTGATGGTGTCTCTGATCATTCTCATCATGGTCCAGAGAGCTGCTCAGAACAAACTGAATTCCTGTGGAGTCACAGAGGATTAGTTTGGATTCCTGGACCTGTTCCTTCCTGTTCCTTCCTGTTCCTTCCACCAGACTTCATGTTAATTATCTCACATTTAACTGTCACTCACATGTCTGCTTGTCTGTCTGTAGCTCCGGTTATAGTCACTCCTCCAGATGAGGTCTACAATGTGAGCGGCTCTCAGGTGTACCTGAGCTGTGAGGCGGTGGGTGTGCCCACGCCTGTACTCACCTGGAAAAAGGTGAGTTGGTCAACACTCTGCAGCTTCTCAGTGGTTGTCACGTGACTGATTTTTCTGCTGCTTTAAGCAGCGTCTTCCTGCTTCTGCTGCAGAAACAATAAAGAAAAACAGGAAACCGGAAATTAAGCTAAGCTTCCACTCATTCAGTCACAACAGTGGACGTGCCAACAATCAGAGAACAGCAGCTCCAGCCAATCCACAGTCAGGAAGCAGCTGAATCACTTTTTGACTTGTTTACAGTTGGTCAAGTTTAACTTTCATGCACTTTATAATTGATCACAGATGACGGTCAGATCAGATTGATCAGCTGTTCACCAACAACCAGGTTTGATGCTCAGCAGGAGAATTAGACTGCAACACCAGTAGTAGCCTCTAGATGGCGCCAGTTTTAAATCTTCATTTCCTTTTAGCTGCAGCACATCCAGAATCGAGAGCAATCAAGACAAGACAACCACTGATCTCATTATTATATTATATTATATTATATTATATTACACATAACATAACACATTTATTAATTACAAAAAAATGTGTTAAAAAATGAACGCATTTAATCACAGTTTTCATTCCAAACAATGCAGAACTTTTGTCAGTGCACGATTTCCTGGCACACCGATTACACTGATGCACACATCAGAGCTCGGCTAACGGCTAACGGCTAACGGCGACCAAAATGGATGAAAGCACGTTGCTAGGACTGAGGGAAGGCACATTTTATTTTAAAAATAACTACCTGATGGAAGCCTTGACAAAAGCGGGGTTTTGAGTTAGCATACCACGTAGCACTTCAACCTTACGGTGCCATCTAAATGCAAAGCATGTTGCAGTGAGCACAGAACCCACCGGAGCTGTTAGCGACAGCAGTCCTGGTCCGAGTACGGACAAGACGAGTCAGCAGCACAAAATGTGTTTTTATTTTAACCATTTAAAGTCAATGCTGTTCTGAAAAAGTACTTAAAATGTCACTTTAACTTTAGATTAAAATGTGATTAACTGAGATTAATTAATTACAAAGCTTCTAATTAATTAGATAATTTTTTTTAATCGGGTTCTAACCCTAACAATATTATTAAAGGACCAGAACATTCAGAGGAACCTCCTGACGTCAGTCTGGAGATTTACAGACACATTAAATGTTGTTAAACGAGAACCTGCTGAAACCTCAGGTGTTCTCAGGTGTGTTTGTCAACAAACTGCAGCCATGTTACCATAGGGAGGAAGAGGATGGTAGGGAGGAAGATGTTGATGAACAAAGATGACAAAAAGGATGATAAAGGTCACGATGAAGATGATGATAATGATGACGATGATGAAGATGGTAAAGATGATGATGATGGTGAAGATGTTGTTGCCTGTCTTCCTTCAGGTCCTCAGAGGGAGAGGGAAGATGGAGCTTCTTCCTGGAGACCGGGACAACCTGGCGATTCAGACGAGAGGCGGCCCGGAGAAACACGAAGTGACCGGCTGGGTTCTGGTCCGTGGTCCATTCACTGTCTGTCCAGAATAAATGAACTGTAGGGACCGTCCAATAGGAGACCGTCCCATAGGGGGCCAGCATGGGGAGGATCCTATAGGGGCCACCACAGAGACAGTCCCATAGGGGGCCAGCATGGGGAGGATCCTATAGGGGCCACCACAGAGACAGTCCCATAGGGGGCCAGCATGGGGAGGATCCTATAGGGGCCACCACAGAGACAGTCCCATAGGGGACCAGCATGGGGAGGATCCTATAGGGGCCACCACAGAGACTGTCCCATAGGGGACCAGCATGGGGAGGATCCTATAGGGGCCACAGAGACTGTCCCATAGGGGGCCAGCATGGGGAGGATCCTATAGGGGCCACCACAGAGACAGTCCCATAGGGGGCCAGCATGGGGAGGATCCTATAGGGGCCACCACAGAGACAGTCCCATAGGGGGCCAGCATGGGGAGGATCCTATAGGGGCCACCACAGAGACAGTCCCATAGGGGGCCAGCATGGGGAGGATCCTATAGGGGCCACCACAGAGACTGTCCCATAGGGGACCAGCATGGGGAGGATCCTATAGGGGCCACCACAGAGACTGTCCCATAGGGGACCAGCATGGGGAGGATCCTATAGGGGCCACCACAGAGACTGTCCCATAGGGGACCAGCATGGGGAGGATCCTATAGGGGCCACCACAGAGACTGTCCCATAGGGGACCAGCATGGGGAGGATCCTATAGGGGCCACCACAGAGACTGTCCCATAGGGGACCAGCATGGGGAGGATCCTATAGGGGCCACCACAGAGACAGTCCCATAGGGGACTCGGACTCAGATCCAATGGTTCTTGATTCTGATCAGTTGACTAAACCTAAAGGACATTAATTGACCGTAGTTTATTCTGAAATTAACGTTAATGTCAGAGAGTGACGTCATGGCTTCAGCGCCATGTTGGACCAATCAAAATGTTTTTGTTTCAGATCTCCCCTCTGACCAAAGAGGAAGAAGGATCGTACGAGTGTCACGCCACCAACTCCAAAGGTGAAGCTTCAGCTGTTGGAGCTATTCACCTGGTCGATTCCATCGGTGACATCATCATCAAGAAAGGTAAGATCACAACAACCAATGACATCATGGTCAGAAGAACCTGAACCTGGTTCAATCATTCCTTCATCCTGATTTGTCAAATAGACCAGTCCTGACTGTAACATGAACAATGAAACTAAAACCAGGTGAAAAACATCTGGACGAGACGAAGAACAAGTTTCATCTGACCAAAGGGTTCATGTAGAATCTAATCATGATAGAAACAAGAGAACCAGATATAGCTGATGATGTCATAGAGGTAAACAAGAGCATAGAGGCTTAAAACTGACAGTAGTTGTTCTATCGCAGGTCAGTCAGCTGCTGTAATGAAGAACTGTTCATTCAGGTTGGAGGCCATGAAGACTGGACAGGTTGATGACATTAAGAAATGAGTGAACATTAATACAAGGCCTGACACAACAAATAATACAAATAAATCAGCATTTAAATCAAATTTTAGTTTTCAGTTGGAAAGAACAATGATCCTAGAAAAGGTTTCACTTGTTTTTAACCACAACTATGAATAATGAATTAACCCTAAGTTTGACCCGTAGTCTCTGAACCTTTTAAAGTCGATCCCTGCCACATTAAGGTCAGCTCTTCATCTAATGATCATTAACAGATAAAAACCATTTCCTCTCATTTCAGTGGCCAAGGAAGATGAACTGTGATGATGTCGGAAGATGGATGTTGCAGGAATTAATGATCATTTCTGAACTTTCAGGAAAAATCTGAAAGATACACTAATTCTCTTTTCTGATTTCTGACATTTTTACGTGGGTCTAAATCTTTCCTTCAACAGTTGGACTTTAAAGCTTCAACTTTTATATTTTCTTAATCATTTATCGTTTTCTTCTTCCTCGATTATTTTCTTTGAGTTGCAGAGAAATTAATAAAAAAATTCTGACTTTATTTTGCAAAGAGGCAGGTCACCGTAGCAACATCGCCGAGGGGAGTTTGTGTTAAACTCATTTCATTTATGGCGTCTAAACTTGAACATAAAATATGAAATGTTGTTTCCTTGTTCTTCAAGTAAAATCAGATTTTCTGAAATGTTTTTCAGTATTTCTTCTAAAAAAAGATTTAACATCACGTCTAAATATTAAATATTAACATCACAGTCAAATGTTTTCCATGTTTCTCTGCATTAAATAAAATGTGTAATCAATCTTAACACTGATCAAAGTTACTTCTGTTAATCATTTACACTATACTCAGAAATAAATTGCAATCTTTATTGGTGAAAAGTTTCACTGAAAAGTGATTTTATAGACATGAAAATATAAAACACACTTGTAAAATATATGTTTTTGAAAAATGTGCACTTATGGCTGCAGTTACATTGCTATGCTACATGCTAACAGCTAACACCTATATCCAAGCAGTGGTCAAATAGTTGGGGAAGTAGAAGGACAATATCATGATTTCAGGGTGTGATTATATCATCCTCAGCAGGGTCCATCCTTCACAATCATGATGTCTGCATTTTTCTCCCTGAAAAACAAAATATTAATGGTTTAGAACTTGAAAAGAACATGTACCCTCTCATAGTAACTACATTTCAGTTTGAACAGATTAGACATAAACGAGTTCACGCTATTTCAGTCCACGGAGACTTCATAAAAAATATATCTTGGCAGAAACAACCCAGCAGTTTTATATGTTGGGTTGATTTTTAAGGGCAGAATTGTTCCAGGTCAACTTAAAAATAATCCTGAGGCCTACAAGAGTTAAACCCAGTTGTGCTTACTTTAATTTAAACCCCTCAGTTCTTAACAAATGTGTGTGGACTTACAGTCTGTGGACGCACAGAGAACATTCATTTGGATAGGTGATGCCGTTGCTGCCACACACTGGAGAGTAATTCAGAGGACATGCCTGAGTCACACTCATCCCCACACAGGAAGGCTGCAGAACAAGTGCACAGAATAAAATTCAAGCCATATAACTGAACCCATGTTGAATCTTCCCATTTACATTTTACATGTCACAAAGCAGCTGCTATCCCAATGTAGATTACATGAGAAGATTTAGGACCAGCAGTCCATGACTTGGTCATGTCACAGGGGTTAGGCTTAGGTTAGAAAGTTAGAGTCAGGAATCAAGGTAAGAAATTGAGTTTCAAGACAAGAAGCTTAGAGTACTTTGAAGCTGACTTTATTTTGTGTCCATTATGCACTCAAGTTTTATGAAACGAATTGAACAAAGCATTATTTAAGTAGTAACAGAAGAATAGTTGTCAAATGCTGGAGTGCTTGGGCAGTTAGGCTAACCCTCCACTTGTGTACCACTGATGAGAAGGTGCTGGAGAGGTGGACTTCTGCGTTTTATTAGACCAAGCACATTAATCAATAAACTGAGTGTGACAGTGAACTTGATGTGTCCACAGTCTTAAAACTTTTCGTCTGTTTATACCTTAACTTCCTGAAGCATTTGGTGTCCTGTTAATAAATAACATATGAAACAATACTTAGAAAATAGAATTTAAAATGATAATGTGATGAAGAAAGTATATAGTAGAATTTCTGAGGCAAGGTAGCAATAATCCAGAATACAATTGTTTTTAAGACAAATCAGTTTTTACACTTTAATGTGTTCACAGTTTAATCAGCACAGCACCCTTGTTATTTTAAAAAATGAACCTTTCAAACTTATTTTTCAAAGTCTTTTTCTTTCTTTCTGACTTTTACATTATTATTTTACATATTATTTGTTTTCTTTGTTTCTTTGCCTAATTGCTCTCTTTCTAACTCTCTGTTTGTGAGTGTGCAGTTTAAATATACACACCAATGAGGGTACTGTGTCCACAATGACAATCTCTATGCACATTTAAAGGGTTAGCGCTAGGAAACCTCAAGAAAAATGCGAATGGAATATCAACATTAAAAAGATAAATGATTATTTGAATTACTTGAAGATAGTAAAATGTGAACAGGGATAGTGTTTTCCTTTGTTTCTTACCCTCCTGTAAAGCCTGGACTTATCCTCAGCATCTGAAAGAGGCACAGTCACATTTATGATCCAGCATAAATCAGTCAAGTCTTCCCTGCACATCATTTCATAGATGACATACTCAGAAGTCTTATTAACTTCTAAATAAATCAATTGAAAGGAAATGTCCATAAACATTATTTAATTAAAGGCAACCATTCATATTACACTACTATACTAAACTGTTTATAATTCTTATCATTGAAAATATTATTTATGTTATTGTAATTAAGCAAAATATAATGTAATATATATTTTAATTCAATAATATTACTATACGGTTATGCCTGTATCATTACAAAACATCTATGATTTCTGTTTTTTATGATGAACACAACACACAACTAGCACAGTTTATGTTGTTCAATGTTCTGCAGTAAATGTTTTGTCCTTGTCCTATAAGTATTTTGGTTTATAAATAAAAAAAATAAAAAAGGCAACCATCTATGCAAACAGGAGGCCATGTAAGCACATCTACTTCAACAAGATGGTAAATCAATCCTGGTAAATGCATTTTAATGTATTTCTATGATGATGCCACATTGGAACATGGAGAGTTGGAGTAACAGCAGAAGCAGCAGACATGGACTGAATTCCAATGTTCCTGGTCGTACTGTCATAGTAAATAATAAAGCATCAAAAATATAAATGTTATTACAGTTCACACTCCTGATGCTGTTTAACACATGACCTATTCCAGTCTTACCTGCACAGAAGGAAGTGACCACAAACAGGATCAGAAAAGTCTTTACAAACATCATGAATGAAAGTTTCTCAGAATCTAAATGTGCTGCTGGTGTGTCCGTGTGCAGGTCCTCTGGGGCTGTGGTGCTTCTCTTGGCATGCTGTCGTCATATAGAGGACGAGCAGCATGTTGTCGACTGAAACAATGCGAGCTCCTGTTGTTGTGACGGCTGCCACCATCCTTTGTTGAGGCTTTAATCTCAGGATTAACATTCTGTCTGCCACAAAATGTTGCTGACAGAACAAAAACTGTCAGGAATTGTGACACTGAGTGACTCCAGAGCAATCATGAGCGGAAAAACAAGCATGTCCTGTCACGAGTCTGCACATAAACATATTTAGACAAAGCAACAGAAGAAGCACAGCAACTGGAAAATAAGTACAAACATGTTTCACACAAGTTTCACAGCAAGGAAATGTGTAAGGAGTCTGCAACATCTGATAGAAAACTGTAATTCTTATTCATTTGAAGTCAAATCTAGACTGAATATGATTTGTAAAGAATGTTTCACACTCGTGATGCTGCTTAAAATGCTTCACGTGAATTTATATAAAAGAAAAGGTGGAAAACAGTTTCACCAACGGACACTTCTATCAGGGATAATGATGAAAAATGATTTCTAGAGCTTTCATCCTGTTAATGACCAGTGTCACAGCGGCCGTTGATGCTACTGTGCCCGTGTTAAACCATGGAAACAGAAGGGAACACTCCACACTCGTTGTTTGGGTGGTTTGTTGCTCTTCTCTCTTAACTCATGTAATCATGTGAATTCTTCAACGTCCCTTGTCGTTTGTTTACTCTTCAGTTAAAGCTGAAGAAAAGTAGATGAAGAAAACAAAGATGCTTCACAGAGTCTTCATCACCTTGTCCTCTCAACAGGTTTAACGAGTTCTGGAAGATGATGGGAAACTCATGTGATACTTCCTTCATCGCAGGTAAACTTTATGGAAAACATTGCAGATCAGATTCACACTGATAACTGCCATGTTTGACAGATATTTGAATTGTGTAATAAGTCCAGCCTGTTTGGCTTTGTCACTTCTACAACGTAGCATGGACTCTACACCATACCACTCAGAAATGTAAAGGTGCAACATGGAGATGAAACAGCTGTGATTGGTCCTAAATACGTTTCCTTGTTTATGTGTCTCAGCAGTCGAACAAGCTCAGAAAACTTCTCCTGCCTTCTGCCGTATACAAACCATTACTCAGACGCTGTCTCTATTTTCTGTTGCAGTGATTTCAGTGACAGTTGTTTAACATTCAACTCCAACATAACCAGAACAATACCCGCACACTAAGGGTGTGTAGGCGGCAAGAAATGTATTTATAATCAGACATGGCCTGGGTAAAAACGTAAGAGATTTTTTATGACATTAAAAATATATACAAGTCATATTTGTTTTTGTTTTCTATATCGCAAGTGGATAAACGGGTCCGGTGGGTGGCGGTAGTGCTCCTTAACGCTGGTTCCACAGGCCGTTAAAACAAAAGAAGAAGTATGAGCAGCTGCAGTGTCTCAGTCCAAAGTGAGGGGGCAGCAGAGGGCGGTAGATGGCGGCAGGGGGCGGTAGAGGGCGGTAGAGGACGGTAGAGGGCGGCAGAGGGCGGTAGAGGGCGGTAGAGGGCAGCAGAGGGCGGTAGAGCGCGGTAGAGCGCGGCAGAGGGCGGCAGAGGACGATAGAGCGCGGTAGAGGGCGGCAGAGCGCGGTAGAGCGCGGTAGAGGGCGGCAGAGCGCGGTAGAGGGCGGTAGAGGACGGTAGAGGGCGGCAGAGCGCGGTAGAGGACGATAGAGCGCGGTAGAGGGCGGTAGAGGACGATAGAGGGCGGTAGAGGACGATAGAGCGCGGTAGAGGGCGGTAGAGGACGGCAGAGCGCGGTAGAGGGCGGTAGAGGACGGCAGAGGACGATAGAGCGCGGTAGAGGACGGTAGAGCGCGGTAGAGGGCGGTAGAGGGCGGTAGAGGACGATAGAGGGCGGTAGAGGACGGTAGAGCGCGGTAGAGGACGGTAGAGCGCGGTAGAGGACGGTAGAGCGCGGTAGAGGACGATAGAGGGCGGTAGAGGACGGTAGAGCGCGGTAGAGGACGGTAGAGCGCGGTAGAGGACGGTAGAGGACGATAGAGGGCGGTAGAGGACGATAGAGCGCGGTAGAGGGCGGTAGAGGGCGGCAGAGCGCGGTAGAGGGCGGTAGAGGACGGCAGAGGACGATAGAGCGCGGTAGAGGGCGGTAGAGGACGGCAGAGCGCGGTAGAGGGCGGTAGAGGACGGCAGAGCGCGGTAGAGGGCGGTAGAGGACGATAGAGGGCGGTAGAGGACGATAGAGCGCGGTAGAGGGCGGTAGAGGACGGCAGAGCGCGGTAGAGGGCGCGACTTCTGTCAACGTAACAAAGAAGAAGACGCCGCACGCAGGCGCGCTGTTACTCCTAACGTCGTGTTGGAGTTTTCAGTTTGTTTGATTGTAATACTTACCGGAGATAAAACATGTACGACCAGGACGAAGGTGAGCCGATAAATGTTTACATCTAAAAAAAATCGTATTAGCAGTCGACTCGTTACGTTTATTAATACGGGAACAGGACGCTAATTTATATATATACCGGCCTCCGTTAGCGGCTAGTGCTAGCTCATCATCAAAACACAGCAGACTGTTAAAACACACGGGCTAATATTACAAACATCTACAGATATGTACGAGCCGTCAGAGACATCTGCAGACATTCATCAACATACGGGACGCCGCGAGTCTTCACTGGCCCAAAGCTAAAGACAGGAAAGGACAGCGGCGCACTGCTTTGTTTCAGCTAGCACGTTAGCAAGCTAACAGGCTAGCAAGCTAACAGGCTAGCAAGCTAACAGGCCAGCAAGCTAACAGGCTAACAGGCTACTCAGAGGCGCTTCATTAAAGTTCACACAACCAGGTTTAGAGCTTTGTTTTTCTGGGATGTAAGAAGTATTTATATTAGGTTATTAAAGGATTAGAGTCTTTAACTATTATAGCTATCGTGGTATTAGACTATTAAAGTATTAGGGTATTACTTTCAACTGTTTAGGAGTCTACCAGTTAAAATATACTTCATGTGATTTGAAAACATGAAGTGTATTGATCAGAAAACGTAGCTGAGTTTAAGCAGCTGTTGATTGATTGGTTAATACTGACGACTCATCGTTTGTTCACTGTCAGATAATCAGTACGACGAGGATGAGGATGAAATCACTCCAGATCTGTGGCAGGAAGCGTGCTGGATCGTCATCAGGTAAATTTACCTGTTCTCACCTGAGCGTTTTCAATGTGTTTATGAAGGGACCAGAGAGTCAACGATAGATCACAAGATGACCTGAGGGGTATTGCACAAAACTAGAATAAAGAAATCCAGGATAATTGAGCAAGCGCGGCTTGACTTAGCCTGCTCGGCGCATCCTGGCTTAATTGGCTGCACGTTTGCCGAGCCAGGATTAAAAGGCTCGGCTATGTTAAACCAGATGAAGATAGTTGGGATAAGTGCGCGTTCACGGGATACTTAAACAGACCTCGCGATCACTCACAGAATCACTGATGAGAACATAAATAAAAGTCGCGCGTCATATTTCACAGCCACGGAACAACAGCTCCTGATGCAGTTTTACGAAGAGGTGAAAGACTCAATATGAAAAAAGGCAATACTATTGCCATAATTAAAGAACGCGAGAAAGCCTGGTAGACAATAGCGGACCGGCTTAATGCGTAAGTAGTCCAAAACTGTACAATTAATAAACAGTGCTCCATTGGAACCGTCATAATTAGGCTACAATTAAAAAGGACTAAAGGAGTTACTTTTCAAGTTACTCAGGAAATGTAGAGTATGATTAAGTGCAAACAAGGATCCACAATGTGTGTGTTCAATCTATTTTTCTCATGTTACGTTTTTATCTATTTTATCTTTCTATCTTTAATAAAGAACAAACTTGTCTGGCCATAAAAGGGCCTGGCAGCAAGTTAAAAATAAATATAAGAACATTTAGCAGGCTGGTAAGTGACTTTAAATAAAGGGAGGCCAGTGATGGAGGGGATCAGGGAGGGACAGTAACCGACTCTGTCCCAGCCACAGAAGCTGTCTGCTTCATACAAGGTACATATTGTAGTATTACTGCACATGGAACAAAATCAAATCAATAAATCAATCAATAATTTGTTTTTGTTTTTTTTAAAAACTAGAAAACATTGTGGTGTCCTCCCTCTTTCATGAATGTAAAGTAGAATTTAAAAGAGCCACCAATGCTAAGCAAAATGCACACAACAAAAAGTGACATTTAAGATCTTTTATTAACTAAAGAGGCTAAATCCAAAAATTATATGAATATATTGCTCCCTCACGAGTCTGCCATTAGTGTTGACTAGGAAGATGGGAGCATTTTCCCAGTCAACATCAACAGCCACTCGGGGGGCCTGCAGTGTTATGCAGTACTACACATGCAGCCATAACGTCACAGGCCGTGTCCGGGGGAACCCTCAGGTAGTGCAGGCACTGAAACCCAGATTTCAGAAGGCCGAATGTCATCTCGATTCGAGCCCTTGTTTTATTGTGTGCATGGTTGTGGGCCTACTGTGGTGGGGTTTGGGGGTCCGCAAGGGGAGTCAAGAGGAATGACTCGCAGGCGTATCCTTTGTCTCCCAGCAGCACACCAGAGAATTCACCTGACAATACAAGATATCATTTAGAAAACACAGCAGAGTGACACACACGATGTCCAAGGTGCTTACAGTACAAATAAAAAATAAATGTGTGGCCTACCTTGTGAAAGCCACTCGTAAATTGGACTAGCCTGAAAGACTCTGGAGTCGTGCACTGAGCCAGGCCACTTTGCCTCTAAATTACTCACAAGGCAGTCAGCATCACAGATCATCTGAAATGTTAAGTTGTAACGTATTAAGGTCATTAAATGCACAGAATTAATTTCTGTAGGCCATAACCACAAATCAGTCTTACCTGAACATTGATGCTGTGGAAGGATTTCCTGTTGATGTAATCTCCCTCATGTTCTCCTGAGGGGCGTTTGATCCTTACATGTGTGCAATCCACTGCACCAATGACGTTAGGGAAAGCTGTAACAAAGAATAGTGAGTATCCAACTGTGACTGATCAAATTAGAAACTAATGGTTGCACATTGAAATTGAGGTTACCTGCAGTCTTGTAAAACTCCTCCTTGATGTAGAGGGGTCTTCTGTGGCCAGGGAAGGTGATGAATATGTTTCAGCGCCAGACAAACACGTCTTATTGTGCGGCAAATGGTTCCTTAATTGAGGTTCTTCTGCATCCCCAACAGGATAAAGGAAGCTCCCACTTGCAAACCATCTCAGTGTAACACAGACCATCTGTGGTACATTGAGAGCATGGCTTCGCGCTGTCTGGTGCTGTATTTTTGGACCCAGCAGTCTACATAAATATCTGAGTCCATCACCTGAGAATCTATATCTTTCAATGAGATAGTCATCTCCAAAGGCCAACGGGTCTGACCTGTCCCAGAAGACTCTTTCACGCCTAAATGCCATATTGCCCTTGTCACAGATTTCACTGAAAACTTTGCAACTTCATCAGCTGTGTTTTGTAATCTCAATTACTGCAATAAAACACATATTTATGAAACCTCTGACGGCAATTTGACAAGCAGTCATAGCAATATAACACTTGGCCTGAGTAATAATACTACCACTTAAATCAATATAAAAAGACTATTGCAATTACAAACAGCCAACAGATTTAAATGAAATGAGAAATGATTATATATATATATATATATATATATGTAATATTTTAATACAGGATAATTAAAATGATGCAACATACCCAGAAAGACCATGGACGTGCTGTAAAACACATTAACTCCTCACAGGATTGACGGTGGAAATACAGGTGGATCACCAGGATTAATCTTAGCCTGGCTGTTAGCCTGGTCTGGAGCAGGCTAGCTGCAGAGAATAAATCACCATAGTAACTTGGCCGGGTTAAGTCTGAGCTGCTTTCATGCAACCGACTTGAGGCTAAATTAAGCCGGGATAACCAACATATCCCGGCTTAATCCCTTATCTTGGTTTTGTGCAATACCCCTCTGAGGTTTGACACAGTGACGACATTTAATGTTCATTTAGACTGAACTGACTTTAGTATTGAATGCGGACGTCACCAGGTGACGACCATCTGTACGATCGGGATGACTGTCACCAGGTGACGACCATCTGTACGATCAGGATGACTGTCACCAGGTGGACGACCATCTGTACGATCGGGATGACCGTCACCAGGTGACGACCATCTGTACGATCGGGATGACCGTCACCAGGTGGACGACCATCTGTATGATCGGGATGACTGTCACCAGGTGACGACCATCTGTATGATCGGGATGACCGTCACCAGGTGACGTCCATCTCTGATCGGGATGACTGTCACCAGGTGACGACCATCTCTGTGATCGGGATGACCGTCACCAGGTGACGACCATCTGTACGATCGGGATGACCGTCACCAGGTGACGACCATCTGTACGATCGGGATGACCGTCACCAGGTGACGACCATCTGTACGATCGGGATGACCGTCACCAGGTGACGACCATCTGTATGATCGGGATGACCGTCACCAGGTGACGACCATCTGTACGATCGGGATGACCGTCACCAGGTGACGACCATCTGTACGATCGGGATGACCGTCACCAGGTGGACGACCATCTGTACGATCGGGATGACCGTCACCAGGTGACGACCATCTGTATGATCGGGATGACTGTCACCAGGTGACGTCCATCTCTGATCGGGATGACTGTCACCAGGTGACGACCATCTCTGTGATCGGGATGACCGTCACCAGGTGACGTCCATCTCTATGATCGGGATGACCGTCACCAGGTGACGACCATCTGTACGATCGGGATGACCGTCACCAGGTGACGACCATCTGTATGATCGGGATGACCGTCACCAGGTGACGACCATCTGTACGATCGGGATGACTGTCACCAGGTGACGACCATCTGTACGATCGGGATGACCGTCACCAGGTGGACGACCATCTGTATGATCGGGATGACTGTCACCAGGTGACGACCATCTGTATGATCGGGATGACTGTCACCAGGTGACGTCCATCTCTGATCGGGATGACTGTCACCAGGTGACGACCATCTCTGTGATCGGGATGACCGTCACCAGGTGACGACCATCTGTACGATCGGGATGACCGTCACCAGGTGACGACCATCTGTACGATCGGGATGACCGTCACCAGGTGACGACCATCTGTACGATCGGGATGACCGTCACCAGGTGACGACCATCTGTACGATCGGGATGACCGTCACCAGGTGACGACCATCTGTACGATCGGGATGACCGTCACCAGGTGACGACCATCTCTGTGATCGGGATGACCGTCACCAGGTGACGACCGTCTCTACGATCGGGATGACCGTCACCAGGTGACGACCGTCTCTGTGATCGGGATGACCGTCACCAGGTGACGACCATCTCTGTGATCGGGATGACCGTCACCAGGTGGACGACCATCTGTACGATCGGGATGACCGTCACCAGGTGACGACCATCTGTACGATCGGGATGACCGTCACCAGGTGACGACCATCTGTACGATCGGGATGACCGTCACCAGGTGACGACCATCTGCGTGATCGGGATGACCGTCACCAGGTGACGACCATCTGTACGATCGGGATGACCGTCACCAGGTGACGACCATCTGCGTGATCGGGATGACCGTCACCAGGTGACGACCATCTGCGTGATCGGGATGACCGTCACCAGGTGACGACCATCTGCGTGATCGGGATGACCGTCACCAGGTGACGACCATCTGCACGATCGGGATGACCGTCACCAGGTGACGACCATCTGCGTGATCGGGATGACCGTCACCAGGTGACGACCATCTGTACGATCGGGATGACCGTCACCAGGTGACGACCATCTGCGTGATCGGGATGACCGTCACCAGGTGACGACCATCTGCGTGATCGGGATGACCGTCACCAGGTGACGACCGTCTCTACGATCGGGATGACCGTCACCAGGTGACGACCGTCTCTACGATCGGGATGACCGTCACCAGGTGACGACCGTCTCTACGATCGGGATGACCGTCACCAGGTGACGACCGTCTCTACGATCGGGATGACCGTCACCAGGTGACGACCGTCTCTACGATCGGGATGACCGTCACCAGGTGACGACCGTCTGTGTGATCGGGATGACCGTCACCAGGTGACGACCGTCTGTACGATCGGGATGACCGTCACCAGGTGACGACCGTCTGTACGATCGGGATGACCGTCACCAGGTGACGACTGTCTGTACGATCGGGATGACCGTCACCAGGTGACGACCGTCTGTACGATCGGGATGACCGTCACCAGGTGACGACCGTCTGTACGATCGGGATGACCGTCACCAGGTGACGACCGTCTGTACGATCGGGATGACCGTCACCAGGTGACGACCGTCTGCGTGATCGGGATGACCGTCACCAGGTGACGACCGTCTGTACGATCGGGATGACCGTCACCAGGTGACGACCGTCTGTACGATCGGGATGACCGTCACCAGGTGACGACCGTCTGTACGATCGGGATGACCGTCACCAGGTGACGACCGTCTGCGTGATCGGGATGACCGTCACCAGGTGACGACCGTCTGCGTGATCGGGATGACCGTCACCAGGTGACGACCGTCTGTACGATCGGGATGACCGTCAAACTGCAGCAAAGAAGAATTGAACTATTCTCTTCATGATATAGAAACTCTGTCTTTACCTCGAGCTCTTATTTTGACATGTCCCTGTCCTCTCCTCCAGCTCTTATTTTGACATGTCTCTGTCCTCTCCTCTAGCTCTTATTTTGACATGTCTCTGTCCTCTCTTCCAGCTCTTATTTTGACATGTCCCTGTCCTCTCCTCCAGCTCTTATTTTGACATGTCTCTGTCCTCTCCTCTAGCTCTTATTTTGACATGTCTGTGTCCTCTCCTCTAGCTCTTATTTTGACATGTCTCTGTCCTCTCCTCTAGCTCTTATTTTGACATGTCCCTGTCCTCTCCTCCAGCTCTTATTTTGACATGTCTCCGTCTTCTCCTCCAGCTCTTATTTTGACATGTCCCTGTCCTCTCCTCTAGCTCTTATTTTGACCGTCTGTACGATCGGGATGACCGTCACCAGGTGACGACCGTCTGTACGATCGGGATGACCGTCACCAGGTGACGACCGTCTGTACGATCGGGATGACCGTCACCAGGTGACGACCGTCTGTACGATCGGGATGACCGTCAAACTGCAGCAAAGAAGAATTGAACTATTCTCTTCATGATATAGAAACTCTGTCTTTACCTCGAGCTCTTATTTTGACATGTCCCTGTCCTCTCCTCCAGCTCTTATTTTGACATGTCTCTGTCCTCTCCTCTAGCTCTTATTTTGACATGTCTCTGTCCTCTCTTCCAGCTCTTATTTTGACATGTCCCTGTCCTCTCCTCCAGCTCTTATTTTGACATGTCTCTGTCCTCTCCTCTAGCTCTTATTTTGACATGTCTGTGTCCTCTCCTCTAGCTCTTATTTTGACATGTCTCTGTCCTCTCCTTTAGCTCTTATTTTGACATGTCCCTGTCCTCTCCTCCAGCTCTTATTTTGACATGTCTCCGTCTTCTCCTCCAGCTCTTATTTTGACATGTCCCTGTCCTCTCCTCTAGCTCTTATTTTGACATGTCCCTGTCCTCTCCTCTAGCTCTTATTTTGACATGTCTCTGTCCTCTCTTCCAGCTCTTATTTTGACATGTCTCTGTCCTCTCTTCCAGCTCTTATTTTGACATGTCCCTGTCCTCTCCTCCAGCTCTTATTTTGACATGTCTCTGTCCTCTCCTCTAGCTCTTATTTTGACATGTCTCTGTCCTCTCTTCCAGCTCTTATTTTGACATGTCCCTGTCCTCTCCTCCAGCTCTTATTTTGACATGTCTCTGTCCTCTCCTCTAGCTCTTATTTTGACATGTCTCTGTCCTCTCTTCCAGCTCTTATTTTGACATGTCCCTGTCCTCTCCTCCAGCTCTTATTTTGACATGTCTCTGTCCTCTCCTCTAGCTCTTATTTTGACATGTCTCTGTCCTCTCTTCCAGCTCTTATTTTGACATGTCCCTGTCCTCTCTTCCAGCTCTTATTTTGACATGTCCCTGTCCTCTCTTCCAGCTCTTATTTTGACATGTCTCTGTCCTCTCCTCCAGCTCTTATTTTGACATGTCTCTGTCCTCTCCTCTAGCTCTTATTTTGACATGTCTCTGTCCTCTCTTCCAGCTCTTATTTTGACATGTCTCTGTCCTCTCCTCCAGCTCTTATTTTGACATGTCTCTGTCCTCTCCTCCAGCTCTTATTTTGACATGTGCCTGTCCTCTCCTCCAGCTCTTATTTTGACATGTCCCTGTCCTCTCCTCCAGCTCTTATTTTGACATGTCTCCGTCTTCTCCTCCAGCTCTTATTTTGACGAGAAGGGTCTGGTGCGGCAGCAGCTGGATTCATTTGATGAGTTCATCCAGATGTCTGTTCAGAGGATTGTGGAGGATGCTCCGCCCATCGACCTGCAGGCTGAAGCCCAACACACCTCTGGGGAGGTGGAGGAGCCGGTGAGACCACGAGGGTTTTGGGCCGTCAGACAGATTTTGTGGGTCGGTGTGGGGGTTTCTGGGTAACCGCTGTGACCTCTGTTTTCTGTGTCAGCCTCGTTACCTGCTGAAGTTTGAGCAGATCTACCTGTCAAAGCCCACCCACTGGGAGAGAGACGGAGCGCCGTCTCCCATGATGCCCAATGAAGCACGACTACGAAATCTGACGTAGGTCTCACCTGGTCTCATGTCTCAAAGACCACCAGACTTATCCAGACCGGTCTCACCTGTCTCACTGGTCCCCCCAGGTACTCAGCCCCCCTGTATGTTGACATCACAAAGACCATCATAAAGGAAGGAGAGGATCAACTGCAGACTCAACACCAGAAGACCTTCATCGGTAAAATTCCCATCATGCTTCGCTCCACCTACTGCCTGCTCAGTGGCCTGACGGACAGAGACCTGTGTGAGCTCAATGAGTGTCCGCTGGACCCGGGGGGGTATTTCATCATCAACGGCTCCGAGAAGGTACGCTCTAAAATCGTAGGGTTATCTAACAGTTAGCTTAGCATAGCTAGCTTCATGTTCACTTTAGAACTGGTTGTTGGTGGGTTACAGGTGCTGATTGCTCAGGAAAAGATGGCCACCAACACAGTGTACGTCTTTGCCAAGAAGGACTCAAAGTATGCTTACACAGCTGAGTGTCGGTCCTGTTTGGAGAACTCTTCTCGGCCCACCAGCACCATCTGGGTCAGCATGATGGCCAGAGGAGGACAGGTGAGCCACGACATTCACTGGCAGAGTCTGAACATACCTGGTCTGTTCACCTGGAAACAGCATTATACAGACACTAAGTCATGTACCTTTGACTATGAAACATGTTAATGGTTGCCATTTGTTAAAGGAAGTCTGGCCAACTAATTGATTATTGATTAACTGTTTCTGTCAGGGAGTGAAGAAGAGTGCGATCGGTCAGAGGATCGTGTCCACGCTGCCGTACATCAGACAGGAAGTTCCCATCATCATCGTGTTTCGAGCTCTGGGCTTCGTGTCTGACAGAGATATCCTGGAACACATCATTTATGACTTTGACGACCCAGAGATGATGGAAATGGTTGGTCTGATTGCCCGTTATTAGTCTAGATTGTCACTTCATGGTTATCAGGTCAGACAGTCTTAGCCCCATCTCTTGGATTGTGACTGTGTTCCCAGGTGAAGCCGTCTCTGGACGAAGCGTTTGTGATCCAGGAGCAGAACGTGGCCCTGAACTTTATCGGTTCCAGAGGAGCCAAACCCGGAGTAACAAAAGAGAGACGAATCAAATACGCTAAAGAAGTTCTGCAGAAAGAAATGCTGCCGCATGTCGGAGTCAGCGACTTCTGTGAGACCAAGAAGGCTTACTTTTTAGGGTGAGTCCCAGCTGAGATACACCTGATCTACACCTCTACAAGTGAATCCTGTGAATGTTAGTGTGACTTACAGCGTGTTTCTGTGTTTTCAGGTACATGGTCCACAGGCTGCTGCTTGCTGCCCTGGGCCGACGAGAGCTGGACGACAGAGATCACTACGGCAACAAGAGGCTGGACCTTGCTGGGCCACTATTGGCCTTCCTGTTCAGAGGGTGGGATTTCTTAGTTGACACACACACACACACACACACACACACACACAGACAGAGTGGTCAATTCTTTATGAATTAAACTAAAAGGTTCATGCTGAAAGACTTTTATTCAAAGCAGTAGTTTATTTAAACGATTGATTAATGAACCAACAAACTGCAGAAGAAGGTCTCGGTGAGGAGGTGCTGTGAAAGAGGTGATGTTGAATGGGATCCCAAAATCTTGTGAAACCTCTTTCCTCTGTTCAGTATGTTTAAGAACCTGCTGAAGGAGATCAGGATTTATGCTCAGAAGTTCATCGATAGAGGAAAAGACTTCAACCTGGAGCTCGCCATCAAAACTCGAATCATCTCAGATGGACTTAAATATTCACTGGCCACTGGAAACTGGGGCGATGTCAAGAAGGCTCACCAGGCCCGGGCGGGAGTGTCACAGGTGACTTCATAAGTGGTATAACCCAAAGAAGTCTGCTTCAAAGAGCTCACTGTGACAGACAGGTTTTCAGTTCATTATCACAGTATCAGTCAGAATGTGACCGATCGTCTAAACATTGTCGTGATTTTTATTCTTGTAGGTGTTGAACCGTTTGACCTTCGCATCCACTCTGTCCCACCTCCGTCGAGTCAACTCTCCAATCGGCAGAGATGGAAAACTGGCAAAACCTCGACAGCTTCACAACACACTTTGGGGAATGGTGTGTCCAGCCGAGACCCCCGAGGTAAGAGGGACACAGAATATTTGATAATAAACTGAGATATAAGAAAATACTCAGGCATCACAAAACACTGATTTAATCCAGATTAATCCCAGAAATCAAAGTGCTGGGTTTTGATTATTTCACGTCATTACAGGGTCACGCTGTGGGTCTGGTGAAGAACTTGGCCCTGATGGCCTACATCTCTGTGGGCTCACAGCCGTCTCCCATCCTGGAGTTTCTGGAGGAGTGGAGTATGGAGAACTTGGAGGAAATTTCTCCTGCTGCCATTGCTGAGTAAGTTATTCTGTGTGATTTTCATTGTTCATCATTTTCAGTGAGTTGAGTGCCACGTGTTTATTGTGCTTTTCATGTTTTAGTGCCACTAAAATCTTTGTGAACGGCTGCTGGGTTGGAATCCACAAAGACCCAGAACAGTTGATGAACACACTGAGGAAGCTCCGAAGACAAATGGACATCATTGTGTCTGAGGTAACTTCCATTGGTCTCTAACAGGAAACCAGCCACAGACGGTTTGTGGCTTTAAAAACATTTAATAAATCAAGAGTGACGTTCTATAGCAGTGCACCCTGAAAGGATAATGGCAGATTTATCTTTCCACATTTTTATCATGTTTAAAAAAATCAAGCCTTCATATATCATACCATCACAGCTGTGTTCCTGTCTCTTCTGACCTTCTCAGGTTTCCATGATCAGAGACATTCGAGAACGTGAGATCAGAATTTACACAGATGCTGGACGAATCTGCCGACCTCTGCTGATAGTTGAGAAACAGAAACTGTTGCTAAAGAGACGACACATCGACCAGCTGAAGGAGAGGGAGTACAACAACTACAGGTAAGACGTGACTCCGCCTAGTCCTAAAATTAACTTTTTCTAAGCCAAACCCAGGTGAGACAGACTGTTACAGGTAAGAAAATACTGAAAACCCCCTCATATTGTCTGTTTGAAGTTAGATTGAGGTAAGTTGTTGATGGTTCCTGATTCTGGTGAAGTAAGGTCTTGTTTGTTTGGCGGTTAGCTGGCAGGACTTGGTGGCGAGTGGTGTGGTTGAGTACATCGACACTCTGGAGGAGGAGACGGTCATGCTCGCCATGACCCCTGATGACCTCCAAGAAAAGGGCGTGGCCTACTGCTCCACCTACACCCACTGTGAAATCCACCCATCCATGATCCTGGGAGTCTGCGCCTCCATCATCCCCTTCCCCGACCACAACCAGGTACAAACAGTCATCACAGCATGAAGAGAAGCAGCTCTGCTGTTGAAGGATCATTCTCTTTGATGAACTAATGAACCCTCTCTTCTGGACAGTCTCCCAGGAACACTTACCAGTCGGCCATGGGTAAACAGGCCATGGGCGTCTACATCACCAACTTCCATGTACGAATGGACACACTGGCTCACGTACTATACTACCCTCAGAAACCTCTGGTCACCACTCGGTCCATGGAGTACCTGCGCTTCAGAGAGCTGCCTGCAGGTAACACACACCTGGACACTCTAATACACACATGTCTGTGGGTAAGGCACATCCACGGGAGTTACCGCTGATGCAGACTTTGACAGTTTGTTTTGTTATTGATGCTATAGAAATGAAATTGAATTAAATAGTCCAGTCTGCGGTTTCAGATTAAGGTCTTCCATGTGTCTCTAACTGAAACCTTATTGATATTTTGCAGGCATCAATTCAATTGTGGCGATCGCCTCGTACACAGGGTACAACCAGGAGGACTCTGTGATCATGAACAGGTCTGCTGTGGATCGAGGCTTCTTCAGGTGAGTCCCTGACTGAGCGATCAAGAGTTCCGTCAGATGAATTCGAGGAAGAGATTTAAAATGTACTGTAACACAACAAACAAGAGCAAAACTTAAACTAAAAATAACATATTATAGGAAGTGCTTGTGAAGACTGTCTGCAGACCTTCCAAAACTTAAAGTCGTTAGCGTCTCCTTTGTCTTGAACCTGCAATACCAACAACCTCTTATCCAACCTCAGATTCCCTCTGGTGTCATTTTGACAAAATGAACATCACTGACATACTATTAAAGTAATATAACAGACACCTAGCTGCATGCTTCATCCTGTCTCATCATAGTTTTTTTTTTTGTTTTTAGAATATTTTATTTTCAGTTTTCAACTCAACAAAATATACATGATAACACAATCATACAACTCCAAACCCCTCCTCCAACCCACCCACCAACAAACTGAGAGAGAAAAATAATAGTAATAAGTAAATAAATAAAAATAACGAAAACGGTCGAGAGGCAAGGCGCTTGTAAATCTACAACCTGTCCATCATAGAGGACGACAATGTGTCCATATATGCCAAATAAGGTTGTCGCATCTTTGTTAAAGTGTTATAGTCTTTCCTTAGTGTACATGTTATTTTTTCAAGTGGAACACAGCTATTCATTTCTGAAACCCATCTGCCTATAGAAAGCTGGGAGTCAGACTTCCATGTGATGACGATGCACTTCCTGTCAACACACAAGGCCAATGAGAGAAACTTCTTTTGAGGTTTTCTTAACCGTGCATCAGTATTTGTAGTATCTCCTAATAAGCAGGTTTGAGGATCTAATGGGAGATGCTCTTGGAGTATGGCGTCAATTCAGTACCATAATCACCGTGCATAAAGACCACTTTCTACGCGCTTGCCGCCACTCTCTGCGCGCTCGCCGTCACTCTCTGCGTGCTCGTGGTCTCTGTGTACGTGCTCGCCGACACTTTCTGCGTTCTCGCTGTGACTCTTGGCCACTACTGTCTCGAGGTCAGAGCCAATCCGAGGCAGAGTAGGGCGGGTCATCATTGCGGTTGGCGGCAGAATTTGATTGCGGATCGAGATGTCAGCCATGATAGCCCCATGAAAATGTTTTTTTCCCCCCAGGAAACTGCCAGGTCTCATCCACTGTGATCAGACCGCTATAACAGAAGGTTATGAGAAGGTTATGTATTGGGTCAGCAACTTTTTGTAGCAACTTTAAATGTAGCTACTGCTGTTTTAGCCTAGCATTGCATATCTGTCTGTTCCTCAACTTACCTCTTTTTTCTTTGACATCTTGAGCAATCAAATTCTGCCAACCGCGGAATTCACACACATGCACAGAATGCAATTCACCTCCCTACCCCCAATCCCACGCCTTCGCAGCTTTTACCCATCCAGTGCAACAGGCGGGGTCCGAAGGCCGCGCCGTAGTTGGCTGTGGCCGGGGGATGCCTGTCTACGCTGGAACACCTCCACCCCCCTTTCCCTTCCCCCGGTGCAAGTTGTTTTGACTTCTTATGTTGTGAAGTGTGCTCATATGTGCTTATGTTGCTGAGGTTTTTTCCAGGTCCCACACTGTACTCCCCCCAGAGGAGTGTAGTCTGGGAGCTGCTTTTTTCTCCTCTTCTCTCCTCTTGTTTTTCTCCCCTTTCCTGCCCCCATTTTTAGGGTAGCCACGGTCTATTCTTTTGGACCAAAGCAAATTCCTTGTATGTGTAAACATGCTTGGCCAATAAAGTCTGATTCTGATGACCCGCCCTACTCTGCCTCGGATTGGCTCTGACCTGGAGACTGTAGTGGACAATCAGAAAGGAGGGGGGTTGCGAGGCCGTCTATTCAATGCACGCCCCCAAAGTGCCAAAACTCAGCAAAGGCGACCGAGTAGAAAGCACAGAGAAACAGCGAGCGCGTACACAGAGACCGCGAGCACGCAGAAAGTGTCGGTGAGCGTGTAGAGAGTGGTCTTTATGCGCGCAGATTATGGCACTGAATTGACGCCATATTGGAGCACCATCCATCAGGGAGAGTACACCTTTGAGATAAGACCAGGTGTGTTACCCTCATGAAGCAGTTCTTCCAGAACACTGAGCAGGTGTAAAGTCAGTTCTC
The DNA here is from genome assembly GCF_963514085.1 of Chelon labrosus. NCBI lineage: Eukaryota > Metazoa > Chordata > Actinopteri > Mugiliformes > Mugilidae > Chelon > Chelon labrosus. Next base: position 30,721,365 of record NC_140358.1, read on the forward strand.
AAAACAGATTGAAGAAATGATCTTAACTGTAAATGAAAAAGTTTTTGCTGGACAGATCATACTTCCTCCTCAGTTCCTCAAAAGACATCAGGGACCCCTCCTCATAACAGTCCTCCAAATGATGAATCCCTTTCTGGTGCCACATTTCCAGGGTCTTATTATCCACTGACATAGGTATGAGTTCATTCTGTTTCAGTGGTGTTTTGGGTGAAAATATGTGTTTTAGTCCAATCATTTTCCGGACTTCATGCCACGTTTTGATGATATGGATCAAGACAGGGTTGGAGATAGTTGTAGCTGTCCATTTATAGATAAAGCCTGCAGGAATATTTTCTTTAAGAGCATACATTCTGACTGAAACCCAAGGTGGGGCATTTTCCCTTTCAAAAAGAAAAGAGACAAGTCACATTTGGGCAGCCAAATAATGCTTTTCAAGGTGAGGCAGTCAAAGACCCCCCACTTTATAGTACCATGTAAGTTTTTCTATTGAGACCCTTGGAGTCTTACCATTCCATATGAATTGTCTAACCTGTTCATAAAGGTTTTTAAAAAAGCCGTGTGGCACTGGAGTCGGTAAGGACTGAAAGAGGTACTGCAACCTTGGTAATATATTCATTTTAATGCAATTTATTCAGCCAATCAAAGTAATAGGTAAGTTTATCCATTTCTGTAAATCCTCTATTATTCGACTAGTGATAAGTAATTAAGTTTGTATATATTTTATGAAGGTTCTTATCCACCATCATTGCCAGGTATCTTATCCCACTTGGAGACCATTTAAACAGGCCTCTTTGCTGCTGATCACCATAGTCAAAGTTTGAGAGTGGGAGAATTTCACTTTTGTCGTAATATACTTTATATCCAGAAATAGATCCAAATGAATGCAAAACAGTTTTTAATTTAGCAAGGGAATCAAATGGATTTGTTAAGTACAAAATGATATCATCTGCCATAAGATAGATTTAATGTATGGTCTGGTCCACTTTCACACCCTTTATCTCTGAGTCTTGTCTGATTGTCTCGGCCAGAGGTTGGACAGCTATAACAAAGAGCCCAGGGGACAAGGGACACCCTTGTCTGCTCGATCTACTCAGGGAGAAAGCAGTGGACATTTGTGCATTAGTAATTATTTTGGCTTGTGGTTTCTTATAAAGCGTTCTGACCCAATTAATAAAATAGGAGCCAAATCCGAATTTAGACAGAACCTTGAATAAGTAGGACCACTCAAGCCTATCAAAGGCCTTTTCAGCATCTAGGGTGACAGCTATGCTAGGATCAGTACTGGAGGCTGCCATATGAAGAACATTCAGTCATCTACACACGTTACTGGCAGAGGATCTCTTCTGGATAAAACCAACCTGATCTAGATTTATCAATTTTGGTAAGAATTTACTCAACCTGTTTGCTAAAGCTTTAGAAATCAATTTATAATCCGCATTCAAGAGTGAAGTTGGTCAAAAAAAGGAGCATTTTAAGGGGTCTTTGTTTTTTTTATGGATCACTGTAATTATAGCCATTGAAAATGAATCGGGGAGGCTTTGTGTTTTAGATGCTAGGTTAATTACATCCATAAGACTGTCTCATCATAGTTGACCATTAATCTCAGCCACTGCTACACCTGCCAGTGAGTGACTGTATATAAATATGGTATTATTTATTATATAAGTATGATGTTTTCAAGGGAATACGGGTGGTGCCCTCTTGTGACTTTGGAGCCAGAGTCTGTGCCATATGGTCCGTGATATCGATGACCCGACCACACTTCCTCCAGACTCACTCACGTTTTTGTTTAATTAATACTACTCTCATGGTCCTACGGGACCGCTTTACAGAGCGCGTGACATGGTAACCGGTAGTCGCCATTATGTCACTTCCTGTTTCTACAGCTTCAAATAACAAACAAAATTTATCCAGAAAACTGACACTTCAGCATTCATCAACGTTATATTAACCACCTAAAATGACAGAAACCATCCTTGAAAAAAATTATTCATTCATTCATCTTCTGTAAGCACTTATTCCTGTTAAGGGTCGTGAGGTCTGCTGGAGCTTATTCAATTTTATTTATATAGCGTCAATAACAATACAAATCGTCTCAAGACGCTTTACAAAACCCGGCCTGAAACCCCCAGAGCAGCCTGAAGGCGACGTTGGCAGGAAAAACTCCCTTTTATCAGGAAGAAACCTTGAGCAGAACCAGAACCAGAACCAGCTCATATGGAGAAACCATCAGCCTAAGGCCAGCCGGGTACAGACAGAAGAAAGAGAGAAGAGAACAGCAAGATAAACATACATCTGTCATAGATACACATATCTGACTAAAGTGTACATGTGGAATCTGATGATACAAACTGATGATGTTACATGACAGTTTGAAAATGTAAGAGGAATCATAGGCAGGTTGGAGAACTGTTCATTATGCCAGCTGTCATTGGTCTAGAGGGGGGGTCCACCCTGGACAGGTCTCCAGTCTATCCCAGCTGTCACTGGTCTAGAGGGGGGGGTCCACCCTGGACAGGTCTCCAGTCTATCCCAGCTGTCATTGGTCTAGAGGGGGGGTCCACCCTGGACAGGTCTCCAGTCTATCCCAGCTGTCACTGGTCTAGAGGGGGGGGGGGTCCACCCTGGACAGGTCTCCAGTCTATCCCAGCTGTAACTGGTCTAGAGGGGGGGGGGTCCACCTGGACAGGTCTCCAGTCTATCCCAGCTGTCACTGGTCTAGAGGGGGGGGGGGTCCACCCTGGACAGGTCTCCAGTCTATCCCGGCTGTCACTGGTCTAGAGGGGGGGGTCCACCCTGGACAGGTCTCCAGTCTATCCCGGCTGTCACTGGTCTAGAGGGGGGGTCCACCTGGACAGGTCTCCAGTCTATCCCAGCTGTCACTGGTCTAGAGGGGGGGGTCCACCCTGGACAGGTCTCCAGTCTATCCCGGCTGTCATTGGTCTAGAGGGGGGGTCCACCCTGGACAGGTCTCCAGTCTATCACAGGGCTAACACAGAGAGACACTCACACCTACGGCCAATTTAGAATCACCAGTGAACCTAACCAGCATGTCTTTGACGGTGGGAGGAAGCTGGAGAACCTGGAGAGAACCTGGAGAGAACCCACGCAGACACAGGGAGAACATGCAGACTACACACAGAAAGGAACCAGTCGGCCTGGATTAGAACCCAGAACCTTCTGGCTGTGAGGCATCAGTGCTGACCACCACACCACTGTGCCGCCCCAGAGAAAAAAAAAATATGTGATGTGTCTTTAAGTGTTTTAGTTTGGTCCATGTCTCGCCCACTAACATGGAGGGGGAGGAGCTTATGACCAATACTGCAGCCAGACACCGGGGGAGAATTTCTTGCTTTGGCTCCACTTTTGAGGAGCTGTTTTGACGTCCATCTTCATACTGTCTATGGTTTGTGTCAGTGACAGTATGGCTTTCTTATTTCAGGTCTGTTTTCTATCGGTCGTACAAAGAGCAGGAGTCTAAGAAAGGTTTTGACCAGGAGGAGATCTTTGAGAAGCCAACACGTGAAACCTGTCAAGGTGAGAACTCATTACAAACTCCACATGCACAAAAACTAAACAGGCATCTAAACATAAGTCTCAGGGGATGTCTGTCTGTCTTCTCAAAAGTCTCATGTTTGGAAATTACGTCAGGTGTGATCGGAGTTCTCCCAGGACTCATGTTAATAAAAATCCTGAGTGGGCTGTAGATCTCAGCTCTAAGGTGTCGGTGCAGAGCGGGGCTAATCTTACGTCGCTGGTCTGATTGTCCTCAGGCATGAGACATGCCATCTATGAGAAGCTGGATGATGACGGACTCATTGCGCCCGGTGTTCGTGTGTCTGGTGAAGACGTGATCATCGGGAAGACGGTGACGCTTCCCGAGAACGATGACGAGCTGGACAGCACCAACCGGCGCTACACAAAGAGAGACTGCAGCACTTTCCTGAGAACCAGTGAGACTGGCATCGTGGACCAGGTCATGGTTACTCTGAACCAGGAGGGCTACAAGTTCTGTAAGATCAGGGTGAGTTAACGCAGCATCACTTGACACAACACCTCTCACGTCTCTCTGAGCAGATGAAGTTTGTTTTACAGATGTTTTTTCTGGGTTTTCTGCAGGTTCGTTCAGTCCGGATTCCTCAGATCGGAGACAAATTTGCCAGCCGACACGGACAAAAGGGAACCTGCGGGATCCAGTACAGACAAGAGGTAAAACAGGAAGTCAACTGGTTGGAGGTAAAACAGGAAGTCAATTGGTTGGAGGTAAAAGAGGAAGTCAACAGTCTTGAGGTAAACTGCAAGTCAACAGGGAGTAAACAGGAAATGAACAGGAAAGGAACAGGTCGGAGGTGAACAGGAGGTTACACAGAAAGTCAACAGAGAGTAAACAGGTCTAAGGTAAACATGAAGTCAACAGGAAAGGAACAGGTTGGAAGTCAACAAGAAGTCAACAGGGATGGAGCAGGTCGGAGGTGAACAGTGTTTGGTCAGCTCTCTGTAGACAGTGTGAACGCTGAATTAGCTTCAGCAGCAGCTGTTGGGTTAAACATTGATGATTTGATGAACATGAACTTAGAGTTCCACGGTACCCACGGTACCCTGCGTTGCCAAATCGTAACGGTTCCTACTATACTAGAAATTCTACACGATGGTACTACCATGGATTACTATACTACCGGTGCCACTTTCCGCTACATAGCGGCCGCCTCTACTCTACTCCCTTGTAAACAAACTCACATGGCGACTACTGCAACCGAACTACACAGCTGCTGAATGATTGGCTGTTTGCCTGTTACTGGTGACGTCTGGGGATATGATAGGCTGTTTCCGCCCGCTGGGTCCGCCCGTCTGTTAGCTGATTGGCTGTTCGTGTGTTTCTGCCGGCAAGAACGAACTCCATGAAGACAGCTCTGCTTCAATAGAAATTTGCTTCAAAACAAACGACAAGCTAAAGTTCTGTCTCACCCAGACGCTCACGGCTTACAGCCACAAACACGAGACAACACTCACCACGGCAGAAGCACCGGGCCGAGCGGCGAGTCTGCCGCGGCGTCGTCAGTGGCACCACTAATTTTGCTCAACATTATAAGTAATTAATAAGTATTTATAACTTGTACAAATACATTGCAGTTCATAAAAAAATAAATAAAAAAGGCCGCAGTATCGCGATAATACCCGGAACCGTGATACTTTGTCTGGTATAGTATCGGGGTTACTCATTTTGGTATCGTGACAACGCTACATGAACTACACATTAACTGTGACCATGATTAAACCAATACACTGGTTGATGTGTTTTATTTTGAAGGACATGCCGTTTACCTGCGAGGGAATCACACCTGACATCATAATCAACCCTCACGCCATCCCGTCTAGAATGACAGTTGGTCATCTGATTGAGTGTCTGCAGGGAAAGGTATAGTTCAATAACTCTGATAATGTCTGTTATTAAGGTCTTAATTTGACGTGTGTTATGGTAAAAATAAAGCTGGATCAGTTTATGAACGTGACAGAGTTGTCTTTTGACTTGTGGACTGACAAGCATCTCACTCATTTTTGTCTCTCCTCAGGTTTCTGCAAACAAAGGGGAGATTGGCGACGCCACGCCGTTTAATGATGCTGTCAACGTACAGAAGGTGTCAAACCTGCTGTCTGAATATGGATACCATCTCAGAGGAAATGAGGTCAGAGGAGGTCATGATGTTTACTTCCTGTTACAGTTGGGCCGTCTGTTTTCACTTATTCCTGTTTATCACCATCTACTGCTGGGTCGTAGCAGCAGCCGTTTATCTGTTGGAAACATTCTGAGAGTTAAGACGTTCTGTTGTTTAGAAACCAGAGACTGTGTTGTTTCAGAATTCTACAGGACGAACAGTAATTTTTAGTTCACATCAAATCATCAGAAGTCAACGATCACGTCAGTTTAGTTTCGTAAAGTGTTTCTGTGTGCTGCCTTCTTAACTGTTCAGTGCTGAAGCTTTGGATGGCTGGATGTTGATTAGTGATCTGTCATCAGGTTCTCTACAACGGCTTCACTGGGAGGAAGTTGACGTCTCAGATCTTCATTGGTCCAACGTATTATCAGCGTCTGAAGCACATGGTGGACGACAAGATCCACTCGAGGGCCCGGGGCCCCGTCCAGATCCTCAACAGACAGCCAATGGAGGGACGATCACGGTGAGGGACACATCTGCCCGTCTGTCTCAAATAGCAGTAGACTGTGCCTACCTGCTAATAACCATCTCACTTGTTTGTCCTCAGTGATGGCGGACTGCGCTTCGGCGAGATGGAGCGTGACTGTCAGATCGCTCACGGAGCTGCTCAGTTCCTCAGAGAGCGCCTGTTCGAGGCATCTGATCCCTACCAGGTTCACGTCTGTAACCTGTGTGGACTCATGGCCATCGCCAACACCAGGACACACACGTACGAGTGTCGAGGCTGCCGCAACAAGACACAGGTAAGACGGCCATCAGACAGACGGGCAGACATGCATCAGACAGACAGACAGACAGGCAGACATCAGACAGACGGGCAGACATCAGGCAGACAGGCAGACATCAGGCAGACATCAGGCAGACAGGCAGACATCAGACAGGCAGACATCAGGCAGACAGACATCAGACAGACGGGCAGACATCAGGCAGACATCAGGCAGACAGGCAGACATCAGACAGGCAGACATCAGGCAGACAGACATCAGACAGACAGGCAGACATCAGACAGACGGGCAGACATCAGGCAGACATCAGACAGACAGGCAGACATCAGGCAGACATCAGGCAGACAGGCAGACATCAGACAGGCAGACATCAGGCAGACAGACATCAGACAGACGGGCAGACATCAGGCAGACATCAGGCAGACATCAGGCAGACAGGCAGACATCAGACAGGCAGACATCAGGCAGACAGACATCAGACAGACAGGCAGACGGGCAGACAGACAGGCAGACATCAGACAGACGGGCAGACATCAGGCAGACAGGCAGACATCAGACAGGCAGACATCAGGCAGACAGACATCAGACAGACAGGCAGACATCAGACAGACGGGCAGACATCAGGCAGACATCAGACAGACAGGCAGACATCAGGCAGACATCAGGCAGACAGGCAGACATCAGGCAGACATCAGACAGACAGGCAGACATCAGGCAGACATCAGGCAGACAGGCAGACATCAGACAGGCAGACATCAGACAGGCAGACATCAGGCAGACAGACATCAGACAGACGGGCAGACATCAGGCAGACATCAGGCAGACAGGCAGACATCAGACAGGCAGACATCAGGCAGACAGACATCAGACATCAGACAGACGGGCAGACATCAGGCAGACGGGCAGACATCAGACAGACGGGCAGACATCAGACAGACGGGCAGACATCAGACAGACGGGCAGACAGACAGACATCAGACAGACGGGCAGACATCAGACAGACGGGCAGACATCAGACAGACAGACAGACAGACAGACAGACGGGCAGACATGCATCAGACAGACAGACAGACGGGCAGACATGCATCAGACAGACAGACAGACGGGCAGACATGCATCAGACAGACAGACAGACAGACAGGCAGACATCAGGCAGACAGGCAGACATCAGACAGGCAGACATCAGGCAGACAGACATCAGACAGACGGGCAGACATCAGGCAGACATCAGGCAGACAGGCAGACATCAGACAGGCAGACATCAGGCAGACAGACATCAGACAGACGGGCAGACATCAGGCAGACATCAGGCAGACAGGCAGACATCAGACAGGCAGACATCAGGCAGACAGACATCAGACAGACAGGCAGACATCAGACAGACGGGCAGACATCAGGCAGACATCAGACAGACAGGCAGACATCAGGCAGACATCAGGCAGACAGGCAGACATCAGACAGGCAGACATCAGGCAGACAGACATCAGACAGACGGGCAGACATCAGGCAGACATCAGGCAGACAGGCAGACATCAGACAGGCAGACATCAGGCAGACAGACATCAGACAGACAGGCAGACGGGCAGACAGACAGGCAGACATCAGACAGACGGGCAGACATCAGGCAGACAGGCAGACATCAGACAGGCAGACATCAGGCAGACAGACATCAGACAGACAGGCAGACATCAGACAGACGGGCAGACATCAGGCAGACATCAGACAGACAGGCAGACATCAGGCAGACATCAGGCAGACAGGCAGACATCAGGCAGACATCAGACAGACAGGCAGACATCAGGCAGACATCAGGCAGACAGGCAGACATCAGACAGGCAGACATCAGGCAGACAGACATCAGACAGACGGGCAGACATCAGGCAGACATCAGGCAGACAGGCAGACATCAGACAGGCAGACATCAGGCAGACAGACATCAGACATCAGACAGACGGGCAGACATCAGGCAGACGGGCAGACATCAGACAGACGGGCAGACATCAGACAGACGGGCAGACAGACAGACATCAGACAGACGGGCAGACATCAGACAGACGGGCAGACATCAGACAGACAGACAGACAGACAGACAGACGGGCAGACATGCATCAGACAGACAGACAGACGGGCAGACATGCATCAGACAGACAGACAGACAGACAGACAGACAGGCAGACATCAGACAGACAGGCAGACATCAGACAGGCAGACATCAGACAGACAGGCAGACATCAGACAGGCAGACATCAGACAGACATCAGGCAGACAGACAGGCAGGCAGGCAGGCAGACAGACAGACAGACAGACAGACAGACAGACAGACAGACAGGCAGGCAGACATCAGACAGACAGGCAGACAGACATCAGACAGACAGGCAGACAGACAGACAGGCAGGCAGACATCAGACAGGCAGACAGACAGGCAGGCAGACATCAGACAGGCAGACATCAGGCAGACAGACATCAGACAGACAGGCAGACATCAGACAGACGGGCAGACATCAGGCAGACATCAGACAGACAGGCAGACATCAGGCAGACATCAGGCAGACAGGCAGACATCAGGCAGACATCAGACAGACAGGCAGACATCAGGCAGACATCAGGCAGACAGGCAGACATCAGACAGGCAGACATCAGGCAGACAGACATCAGACAGACGGGCAGACATCAGGCAGACATCAGGCAGACAGGCAGACATCAGACAGGCAGACATCAGGCAGACAGACATCAGACATCAGACAGACGGGCAGACATCAGGCAGACGGGCAGACATCAGACAGACGGGCAGACATCAGACAGACGGGCAGACATCAGACAGACGGGCAGACATCAGACAGACGGGCAGACAGACAGACATCAGACAGACGGGCAGACATCAGACAGACGGGCAGACATCAGACAGACAGACAGACAGACAGACAGACGGGCAGACATGCATCAGACAGACAGACAGACGGGCAGACATGCATCAGACAGACAGACAGACAGACAGACAGACAGGCAGACATCAGACAGACATCAGGCAGACAGACAGACAGGCAGGCAGGCAGGCAGACAGACAGACAGACAGACAGACAGACAGGCAGACAGGCAGGCAGACAGGCAGGCAGACAGGCAGACAGACAGGCAGGCAGACAGACAGGCAGGCAGACATCAGACAGGCAGACAGACAGGCAGGCAGACATCAGACAGGCAGACAGACAGGCAGGCAGACATCAGACAGGCAGACATCAGACAGACAGGCAGACAGACAGACAGACAGACAGACAGGCAGACAGACAGACAGACAGACAGACAGGCAGGCAGACAGGCAGACAGGCAGACAGACAGACAGGCATCAGACAGACATCAGACATCAGACATCAGGCAGACAGACAGACAGGCATCAGACAGGCATCACAGAGACGGACAGACATCAGACAGGCAGACAGACAGGCAGACAGGCAGACAGACATCACACAGACACCAGACAGACAGACAGGCAGACAGGCAGGCAGACATCAGACAGGCAGACACCAGACAGACAGACAGACAGGCAGACAGGCAGACATCAGTCCTGTTGTTGATCTTTTTCTGTCGGTTCACCTCTGCTTCCTCTCGCTCCGTCAGATCTCTCTGGTCCGAATGCCATACGCCTGTAAGCTTCTTTTCCAGGAGCTGATGTCGATGAGTATCGCTCCTCGTATGATGACGTCATAGACAGCCTGGCCAATCGGATATGATGTGACATCAGAAGCAGGAAGTAAACGTAGAAGTTTAGTTAAATGTTTTTAGTTTGAAGTTGTTTCATTCATTTTTGTACAAGTCAAATAAATCATTTTTTTCTTTAGATCTTGAGTCGTGTTTCTCTTCTGTAAAGCTCTTGCTTTCGACCAGGGGTGTCAAACTCATTTTAGTTCATCTAAAGCGGGCCGGACCAGAAATATTTTAGTACAATAACCTAATAAATAACAACAAATCTAAATGTTTCCTTTGTTTTAGTGCAAAGAAGAACAAGTATATTATGAAAATGTTTACATTTGCTGTCCTTTTACAAAAAACAACCTGGAATGTATTTTAAAAAAGTGTCATTTTATTGCCATCTACTGTTTAGTTCTGGATGTTGTGTTGTATCCACGACTTTAACAGTGGATAAATTAGCAATAGCCATTACTTTTGTAGCACTTTGTTACTGTGTTTTATTTTACAGGAGAGTTATAACTAATAAGTAATCACTCTGCATGAGAGGTGAGCGGATGACGGGTTAGGGTTAGAGACCCGGGGCCTCATGTACGAAGGGTGCGTGTGGACAAAAACGTTCCGTACGTACTCGTTCAGAGAAAAGTTCAGATGCATCAACAGTGAAATGACCGTGAACTTGTACGTTCCTCACGCCAACGTCATGTCCTGTGTACGCTGGCTTCTACAGCTGTTGATCCTCCGCAGACACTTAGAGGTGATGCTGGAAGCAGAGCCATGCCAGCCTTGTGGGACGGAGTTATCCTCATGTCAGCCAGGTATATCAAATACCCACAATGCATCTGAACAGGTCTGTACCCGGCTGGCCTTAGGCAGATGGGTCCTCCATATGAGCTGGGTTCTGCTCAAGGTTTCTTCCTGTTAAAAGGGAGTTTTTCCTTGCCACCGTCGCCTTCAGGCTTGCTCTGGGGGTTTCAGGCCGAGTTTCTGTAAAGCGTCTTGAGACGATTTGTATTGTTATTGACACTGTAAATAAAGTTGAATTGAATTGAATTGAACATTAAAGAGCAATTTGCAGCGAGAGCCGGTTTTCCAAATGTAATCGGAGCTATCGACTGCACACATTGCTATAAAACGCCATCACATGATAAATTTGTAAATGTCAACCGGAAACATTTTCATTCATCCATGTACAGATCATTTGTGATGTACAAATGCAATTAACATCGTGGCGCGTGGAGGACAGCTGTCAAAGAGGACATTTTTACCTCCACTCCAGTGAGTAGCGTCACCAGTTTTCTTTTTGTGAAGTTCTTTTTCTGTCTTGCTCATTCTTATGTTTTCATTTTCTGGTCGTGCAGAGAGGGGATCTCAGGTAGAGGGTCAATTTAAAATTTCCATATTTTAAAGGGGGCGTGGATAGGGTGGGGTACAACATGTTCGCTTAATTCCATGTTGTTTCAGATGAACAAAGGAAATGTGCTTCTGGATCTGAGTGTGTGCCACGTTTTAGAAGGAAATCCACGCAAGACTTGGTACATGAGGCCCCTGGTTAGCTTCATATACAGCTATGCTGCCCATCAGAGCTCAGCCTCCCATACATTGACAAAATCACTGTAGCCTCATAGGTCCATACTCACCAAATGGAAATATATTGACAAATATTCTTTAAGAAGCACCTGTAACATTTCTTTTTAACAAGGTGGTCCCCACCTGGCACAAGTCAGGTTTCCTAAACCCTAATCCTTTCTTTCTAGTTTGGTGATCATTGGTTTGTGGCATGAATTTATGTAAGAACTCTTTTTAGCCAAATTTTAGAAATTCATTGTTTACTCTGTTTATATTATTGTGATGCATTTTGCTCTGGACACATTTCTTGGGAAACCCTAACCCTACCAGCCATAAAATTCTCATATATCAATATTCTTTTCAGCTTTAGGGTGAAGGACAAGTCATATCTTTAGATTAAAATCTGGTTTTGTTGAACATTGTAATAGGTTGGAATGTGGAATCTGGAGTCTTGTTCCTCTTGTAAATGACCAGTAGTTGGCAAGATCACTGTTAATGTTGTTGACAAAAAATTGTCGTCACAGTTTTAGTCATCCTTTTTTTCTGACAAAAACGAGACGATAACTAAATAAAAAATATGCTCAAAGACAAACTATGATGAAAGTTATTGACATTTTTGTCAATGAAGGACGAAATCCAATCAGAACAGCTTTAGATAGTGAAGCTGGACGACTTGGAAAGACAACCAATCAGAGCGAACTCCAGAGAGCGGTAAGATGCTCATTGATGGTCGGTAGACTGCTACAAGGGTCATCATACGCATGCACTCGCAGTTTTTTTTTTATTAACGCCGCGATATGTCACAGCCGGGGAGAAAACAGGCAAGATATATGGACTCATTTCCAGAGAGAAGAGAGAGAAATAAAGACTTTGCAAACCGTGTGGACCTATTATCGCCAGTAAAAACAACGAACTTGAAGCAACACTTGCAAGCGAGTTATCCTGAAATCCATACGAAGGTGAGCTAGTTGGCTCGTTAGCTCCAAAATGCATGTCATGGCTGTTTACGGTATCTACTGCTGTGTGCTGTTCAGTGTTTCAAGTGTAAGAGTTGCTACCCTCGCTAGTTTTGGTTTATCAAGTGCAAATACAACTGAGGCCCAAATCGGATTTGTTCAGGTGCAATAACGAGTGACTCTGGTTATGTTAACGAGCTCTTGCTCAGCATGTTAGCTGGGTAATTTCAACAAGGAGTCTATTATAATTAGGTTTTACTGTATTAACTTGCTTTTTGAAGTTTGCTTTGTAACTTTGTTAAACATGTGCGGTAATATTAAGCTAATTTGCTATTTTATTTAGGCCTGGACATCAAGTGAATGTGGCTTCCCCGTGAAATGTGCATGAGTAGGACAGAGTAGGACAGCTTGTGAAAGCATATAAGGATGTTAAGATCTCAATGGATTTCCCTGTTGTGATTTTTCTCCATTATTTATACTGTAGTTACAGAACACTTCAGATGACAACAGTGATCAACTTAGTGCAAAGTAGTTGCACTAAGTTGAAAGAACATTTCAGCAGCGTTTGTAAGTTCTTCAAAGAACAAAAGTGACTCGAAAGAACAACCGATAAAGGAGGACGCTATAGCAAAATGAATTGGTCACACATGACTTTGTATATTTTCTATAAATACTATATCATTTATATAGTAAACATTGTAAATGTTCAGAGGGAGTGTATGATGCTTGAATTTTTTTCTTTGCACTTTGAGAATTTCAACAGTTGAAATAAAGGTAAAAATGTACTTATTCCTTATTTGTCTTGTTATCTCTCATTTTTGTACTGCTTTGATTATGCACTGCGACTTTTACAGAATATTTCATTTTACTAAGAATGTCATAGCAGTTTGTTCAAATAGAATGAGTGAAATACTAACTAATAATAACCATAATACTATTCAATAACGTATTGAAAATGTTTTTTAACTTCAGAAATAAAAGTAAAAACACGGATTACTATTAACACTTTATATTTTGGCCAGCTAAAATTATTCTGTAGTCGACAAAGATCCTATGATTTTTAGTCGATTATAACTAGACTACAACTAATCATTTAGATGACTGAATTATGACTACAGCTAAAAGTTTTGTCAAAAGACTGACAAACTAAATAAAAAATTGCTGTCAAAATTAACACTGGGCAACATAAAACCATTTGAGGGCAGTGATTACAAGTTTTATTTTTTCAGCTGTATATTGAGTTATTAATGGTTTATGTGGAAATTTGAAGTATAGACATGGGGTATAGGGATGATGAAGGTCGTCACACATCCTGTAACTTTTGATAGGAAGGTTCTAGAGACTTGAAACTTCGGCTACCCCCATATGTGACGGTATGGCCGTTCCAACGGTACCACCCATTTCGCTCTACGACCTTCCGTTCCGGAGATAGCTCAATCTTGGTCCCAGACACTCGGGACCACTTCCAGCGTGTTCAGCGTTGCCGATATAGTGGGGGGTAGAGCCCGGTTTGAAGTGTGTGGGACTTACCATTAACCCTCATACCTGATTTTAAAATAGTTACGTTGTTACCACTAAGGGACAAAAGTGTCCTCTTTTAAAATACCATAAAAATGGCATATGTTAATATATTTTTCTACTTTTTTTTACATAAATCTTTTCATCTACTTCAGTCCTAATCATAAATACCAAATGTTTGATTATTTTCAATATTTTAACCCTTTATATGCCAGTGTTTGTGATGGCATCCAAAATTTATTGTAAAAAAAGCACAAAAAATGAAATATTTTCAATAATCTGAATGCAAAACAGATTTTTCTTGGGGGGATTATTAGAGCCTTGGATATGTCAATGAACAGTAGCAAGATTGATTTTGATGGATTTTTAGTTTTTTTGTAGTGTCAGATTTACAAAAATAGTTATGTTGTTACCACTAAGGAACAAAAGTGTCCTCTTTTAAAATGCCATAAAAATGGCATATGTTAATATTTTTTTCTGCTTTTTTTTACATAAATCTTTTCATCTACTTCAGTCCTAATCATAAATACCAAATGTTTGATTATTTTCAATATTTTAACCCTTTATATGCCAGTGTTTGTGATGGCATCCAAAATTTATCGTAAAAAAACACACAAAAAATGAAATATTTTCAATAATCTAAATGCAAAGTGGATTTTTCTTGGGGGGATTATTAGAGCCTTGGATATGTCAATAAATGGAAGCAAGATTGATTTTGATGGATTATTATTAGTAGTATTAGGGTTAGGTATATAGGGTTTTTACGATCGTCATACAAAGTCATAACTCTTGATAGGAAGGTCCTAGAGACTTGAAACCATGCTCTACCCCCATGTATGACGGGTCAGCGAGTCCAACGGTACCACCCATTTCGCTCTACGACATTCCGTTCCGGAGATAGCTCAATCTTGGTCCTAGAGACGCTGAACACAGCGTGTTCGATATAGTGGGGGTAGAGCCCGGTTTGAAGTGTGTGGGACTTACCATTAAAAAGTTAAAAAATGTGATGGGTCGAAGATTTTTCTAAGTGTTGAGAGCCAAAATCCTTCACCCAGGTTAGGAAAAAGAGGATTTTGGGACCCCGCCGAGGTCCATGCACACTCCATCCAGCATCCCCATGATGGACCAGCCCCATCAACACCAGGACAGGTCTTTGGGGTTAAAGTTAGGGTCAGGTCCCAGACAGTGTTGAATTGGGTTAGAAAGGGGGCAGGGTTAAGGTTAGGGTTAGATTTAAGGTAAGGGTGTGATAAAGGGCAGATATGGTTAGGGTTAGGGTCCAATCATAATGAGGGTTAGGGTTAGGGTTAGGGTAAGATAATATATCTCAATGAATCCCCCCTTGTGGTCCGACGACGCACGCGGTTTGGTGTGGGGAGTCAAGGGCAAAGCACTGGCCGGCGCATGTCACTCAGACAATCTCCCATCGCTGTGTATTACCGGTATCGGATTGGGGGAAGAGGGGGTTCTGGGTGACCACACCAACAATGAAGAAATCAGGCGTAAGGGAAGAGGAGACCAGGGTTAGGGTTAGGGTTAGGGTTAGGGGTTAGGGGTTAGGGTTAGGGGGTTAGGGTTAGGGGTTAGGGGTTAGGGGTTAGGGGTTGGGGTTATGGGTTATGGGTTATGGGTTTTGGGTTAAAGTTAATTTGCACGGGCCTAAAGTATTGTAGAAAGAAAAAGTGGTGAGAAAAGGAGAAGAATGGGGACTCAAGGACAACTAGAGGGTGGAAGAGGGAGAAAAAAGGGAAGGGGGGTTTTTTTAGTGAAGGAGGGGAATAAGAAGCGAGAGAGAGAGAGAGAAAAAAATAAATAAAAAATAAACAAAAGAAAAGGAAAAAAAATTTTTTTGGAATGTGTGGGACTTGAACCGTGATCTGATGTGTGATGGAGTGATGTTTAAACCAGTGTGCTACGGATGCTTATGGTAGTGGATGGAGTGGAAGGGTTGATTGAGGGTAATGGGGTGAGGAGGAGAGAGAATAAAAAATAAATAAATAAATAAATAAATAAATAAATATATATAAAAAAAATAATAAAAACGGGGAAAAAAGGGAAGGAGGAGGGGCGGGGATGGTTAAAATTGATAACGGTGTCATCAAGGGGAGTTGGAATGGTGAGGGAAAAACAAAGGAAAAGTAAAGGTAAAGAATCATAATGTGGTGGGAGGGGGGAACGGGTTAGGGATGGTTAAAATTGATGACGGTGTCATCAAGGGGAGTCGGAATGGTGAGGGAAAAACAAAAGAAAATTAAGGGTAAAGAATAATAATGTGGTGGGAGAGGGAAGGGGAGGATGGGTAGGGATGGTTAAAATTGGTGGCGGTGCCACCAAGAGTTAAAATTGACGGCAATGTCGTCAAGGGGGAGGGTGTAGGGGAGAAGGAGAGGAAGGGGAGGGGGAAACTTAAGAAAAAGAACTTAAATAGACAAATAAAAAGAAGATAGGTGGGGGGGGGGGGGGGGAAGAGTAAAGAGGTTTGGGATATGTGGGATTTGAACCGGGATCTGACGGGTGAAGGAGTGATGTTTAAACCAGTATGCTATGGGAGCTTATGGCAATGGATGGAGAGGAAGGGGGGATTGAGAGTAATCGGTTGAAAAGAAAAAAAAGGAAAAAAAAGGGGAAAAAAGTAAATAAATAAATATAGGTAGATAAAAAACAGAATAAGTAGATGGATATATGAAGGAAAAATAATTATGGGGAAAGTTGAAGGATTTGGGGTGTGTGGGACTTGAACCCTGGTCTGATGGGTGAAGGAGTGATGTTTAAACCAGTGTACTATAGAGGCTTATGGCATTGGATGGAGAGGAAGGCTTGATTGAGGGTAATGGGGAGGAAAAAAAAAAAAAAAAAATAATGAATTAGAAAGGGAAGGTTTTAGGAGGAAAGGAAGGGGGGGGAAAGCAGCAGGAGAGGGTTTTCTAGTTGTCATTGAGTCCGTCAGGGGTGGTGGTATGAAGTTTATGAATCCAGATTTTCTCAGCCCGTTTTCGCTGTCCTGTGGTCCAGTGGTCGTTGTGTTCTAGTCCTGTTATTATGAGGTTGGAGGGGGAATGGAGTTGAAAGTGTTGTACTAGGGGGGTGGTTAGTTTACCTTGTCCAATATTGTAAAGATGCTGTGATAATCGGGTGTGGATGGAATGTTTTGTCTCGCCTATATAATGTTTGTGGCAGAGTGTGCATGTGATGATGTAGATTACATTTGTGGTGGATATGGAGAGTTGGCCTATTGTGGGGAACGCGGTATTAGTGTGTGAGTTGCGGATGAATTTTCTAGTTATGTAGTGGTGGTTGTGTTGGAGGGAGGGTGTGGGTCTATGGTCGGAAAATTTGGAAGTAATGAGGGTGGATTGGAGGTTCTTGTGTTTGCGGAAAGCTGAAATGATTGTATGGTTATGGAAAGCTGGGTGTTGAGTTTGTAGATCTATGAAATTGTGTTTAATGATACGGTGAAGGCCTGTAGTGCGGTTTGAGAAGGTGGAAACAAAAGGTATGATATGTGATGGTGTGTTAGGCTTAGGAGGGATGATATGTGTGTGGTTGGGTGGAGGAGCTGAACCAGTTTGGAAATGAGGGGTGGGGTAAGGGATAGAGGGTGGAGAGATGGTGAGGGGGTCATGGTGGGCGAGAGGGGAAGTAGAGGGATGCAGACCCTGGTTCGGGTAGGGGGAAAGGTTAAGGTTAGGAGAGAGGGATGGGGAGTGATTGAGTTTAGAGAAGGGATCAGATGAGGGGTAGGGAAGAGGATGCAGACCCTGATTCGGGTAGGGGGAAAGGTTAGGGTAAGGAGAGAGGAGTGGAGAGTGGTTAGGATTAGGGGGGAGATCAGATGAGGGGTAAGGAGAGGGATGCAGACCCTGATTCGGGTAGGGGGAAAGGTTAAGGTTAGGGGAGAGGAGTGGAGAGTGGTTGAGGTTAGAGAAGGGATCAGATGAGGGGTAGGGAAGAGGATGCAGACCCTGATTCGGGTAGGGGGAAAGGTTAGGGTAAGGAGAGAGGAGTGGAGAGTGGTTAGGATTAGGGGGGAGATCAGATGAGGGGTAAGGAAGAGGATGCAGACCCTGATTCGGGTAGGGGGAAAGGTTAGGGTAAGGAGAAAGGAGTGGAGAAGGAGGGGGGTCAGGTGAGAGGTGAGGGGGAGGATACAGACCTTGGTTCAGGTGGGTGATGGAGGCTGGTTCAGATGTAAGGAACTGGGGTGGAGAGGGGGACTGGATGGGGGAGGAGGGATGGGGGAGTGGAGGTGGAGAGCGAGTGGGAGCGAGAGAAGCCAGAGTGGATGCTTTAATATAACGGAGGTATCTTTTGGAGTAGCCTCTAGATCTTAGACTGTGAAAGAGGGTATTGGTTGCTATATGGAAGTCCTGGATGTTTGAGCAGATGCGAAAAAAGCGGATGAGTTGGGATTTGATGATGCCCTTGAAGGTGTGTTTGGGGTGATAGCTGGATTTGTGTAGGAGAGCGTGTGTGTCTGTTGGTTTGAAGTAGACTTTGGTTTGTAAAGAGTTATGTGTTGAATTGAAGAAGACTGTTGTGTCAAGGAAGTCGATATGTGTGGGATTTATGGAGTGTTTAACTTTAATGGATGAGTGGTGTGTATTGAGAGTGTGGATGAATTCTGGGAAGGTGGATGGATGGTGGGGCCAGATCCCGAAGATGTCGTCTAGGTATCTGAGGTAGATGGTGGGTTGTAGTGTACATTTGGCTAGTG
Organism: Chelon labrosus; assembly: GCF_963514085.1. Lineage (NCBI taxonomy): Eukaryota > Metazoa > Chordata > Actinopteri > Mugiliformes > Mugilidae > Chelon > Chelon labrosus. The sequence goes on from NC_140358.1 coordinate 30,740,242, forward strand.
CTTCTCGCTCCCACTCGCTCATATAGAGGTTGGCGTAGGATGGTGCAAAGCGTTGTCCCATGGCTGTTCCGTGAATCTGTAGGTAATACTGGTTGTGGAATAGAAAATCATTATTGGAGAGACAGAGGTGAATGAGTTGGAGGAGTTCAGAGTCTGGACGGTTGGGGTCTGGGTTTCTGTTGAAGATTTTGCGTAGTGTTTGTAAGCCGAGTTCAGTATTGATGTTTGTGTATAAGCTGTCTATGTCTATTGTGAAGAGAAGGGAGTTGGGAGGGATATTTATGGATTGAATGCATTGAATGAAGTGGTAAGTGTCTTTGATGTAGCTGGGGTGTTGAGTGGAGAGGGGGCCTAGAAAGTGATCAATGTACTGGGATAAGTGGTAGGTGGAGCTATTACAGTCAGAGACTATGGGTCGACCAGGAGGAACCTCAAAGGGAATGGTCCAGGTGGTGGGATCTTTATGTATTTTTGGAAGTAGATAGAAGTAACGGGGTCGTGGGTTGTTTGGTCCTGATAGATAGTCTTTTTGTTTAGCGGAGATGTATTTTTTGAGGTAAAGTGTTTGGAGAATATTACGAAGTGTGAGTTGTGTTTGAGGTTGAATTGTATTGTCTAAGGTTTTGTAATAGGTGGGGTTATTGAGTTGTCGATTGGCTTCGAGTAGATATTGTTGGCGGTCCATGATGACTATTTTAGAGCCTTTGTCGGCTGGTTTGAAAATTATGTTAGGATTAGAAGTTAATTGTTTGAGGGCCCTGCGTTCCGATCCCGAGAGGTTATCTGGGATATCTCTCGGAGGTCGGAACTGGTTCAGGGCCCTCTTATTTTTTTGAATGATTCCGTGGATGAGTGGATGTAAAGAATTGTCCGGAGGTTCCCAATTGGAGGGGTGGATGAATGGTATGGGTTCACGGTGGCGTTGGAGATGAAAATAATCGATAAGTTTCAGACGTCTATGGAATTGGTGTAAGTCCCTTTGAAGTTCCTCCCGGTCGAGGTGTTTGGGTTGTGGAATGAAAGTTAAACCTTTTTGTAAGAGTGTCAACTGGGGTGTGGAGGGGGTGAAGAGGGTGGCAAGATTGAGGATGTTGTTAGGGGAGTTCCAGCCCAGGTCCAGGGTAGTTGGTGTAGTGCATATGTCAGAAGATATGGCCGGTTTAGGTTTATGTGTTATTGTAAATCCAATTGTGCAAGCCAGTTATTGAAAATGTTTTTGGCGGTGGTTGGTGTCCAATGGATGTTATCTTTTTCAGTGATGAAAGTGTCGTGTGGGATTTCTGTCAGGATAGGGAAGTGTGTGGCCATGGTGTTGTTGATTAATTTCAGATTACTTTTTTGGGTGGGTGTGAGATGGGGTGAGAAGTTTATGATGGGGAAGTAGATGTCTGCATTAGGAAAGGTGGTGTTGGCTAGACGGAAGAGAGTTTTGAGTTGTTTTATTGATGTTTGTTTGGGGTCCTGATCTTTATTGTTGATACCAATGGAGAGGATTACGATTTTGACTTGTGGTTGTGGGTTGGTTTTTTCTAAAATTTTGAGGAAATGGTAGCTGTTTGCTCCAGGGTAACTGTCTAGTTGTATGTCAGAATGGGTATGTCCGGGTATGCGATTTATGTTGGAGTCTCCGAGGATTAGGATGGGTTTTCTGGGTCTGAAGAACCAGTCCTGGATCTTGCGGGAGGGGCGTGCAACATGGTAATTTGGTCGGTAGATGGTTGAAGTTCTGTGTTTGAGATGAGTGTTGATGTGGGGGTTGGGCATTGTGTGGTTGAGTCTGGCAAGTGTGGGGGAGTCTGAGGTAGGTGAGTTGGGGGGCCGGGAGAGAGATGCAGAGGTGGATAGTGATGAGGGGGTAGGACAGGTATGGGAGGGGGTATCAGAGTGGGTTGGGGAAGGGTGGGGGGAAGGGGAAGGTTGGGTTGGTGGGGAAGCAAGGGGAGAGGAAGTTAGGGTGGGTTTGGGTAAGGGGGGGAGGGAGGGAGGAGTCGGGGCAGGTGGTGTCAGGGCAGACGGGATGGATTCAGCAGACAGCACAGTACTCCCAGGCTGAGGTGGAGAGGAGGGCTCAGAGAGGGGTTTTGTGAGGTTATGGTTAACCTTAATAGACCCTTTCATCATTTTAGCCCGGGGTTGGGTCTTTATGCCTGTTGGGAGCATGTGCTGTTCTGTTTTGTCTGCCCGACCGTCGTTGACATCCACCTGTGGGGAGGAGGGGAGGATGTGGTCGGGGATGAAAACGGAAACGTTGGATTGGGTGCTGAGTGTAATGGTCTGGAGTGTCTCTGTATATGGGGGTGGATAACTGAGGTTGTGGATTTGGGCCTTGACTCGAGAAGTTTTAGTCAGGGGGAGGATGGGGGAAATAGGGGTAGGGGGGGTCGAGGAGTGTGAGGTGGCTACAGTTGAGGGTCCCCAAGTTACTTTTTTGAGGGGGGTGGAGGTTATGGGGGCTGGGGGTGTTTTTTCGGGAATGGATGTATCTGTGTCTGTAGGTTTCCTGAGGGGGGGAGGGGGACGTATGGGGCCTCTGCGGATAGTAGGGATGTAGATAGGATAGGGAAGTGGGGAGGGTTTGAGTATGGGTGAGGTTTGTGTGTTAGCAGATTTTTGTTGGGGTTCAGTGGGTGTAGTGGATTGTCGTTGTTTGAGTTCTTCCATGAGGGAAGTGCGGGGGCCTAGGTATAGTGATAGTGCAGCCGGGGTAGCAGGTTTGGGTAGCGGGGGGAACTGTTCTTCTGGTATGGTGGGGAGGGTGGTGGTAGTAGAAGGTCTGGGCGGTTGGTCTATATGTGTAGTAGTTAAGGTGGAGGGAGTGTTTTGGATGGGTTGGATCTGTAAAATCTGTTGTAGTTTTGTGAGTGTTTCTGTTTTGAGTCTGTTAGCATAGCGTTTTCTGGCCCAACCGGTGGCTATTTGTAATGCTATAGGATTGTGAGTGGATGTGGATGTTTGTGTGTTGGCTATGGTTGTGGAGTAGTGTTCCTGTAGAATGGTGATAGTTTTAAGCATCCATTCCGTGGTGTTTGCTTCTATTTTATTGCGAGTTTCAGGTGTGGGGGTGGATGGTTTTATGAAGTCTGTAAGTCTGTGTACTTGTCTAGTCATGCCAGGGGGAAATGAGCCGGTGTTGAGAGCAGAGTCCATGATGTATTTGTGGTGGATGGCTTGTATCAGTTTGAAGTATTGTTTACTGAGTTGTCTGGTTTCTGGGTCTGGGGGTTCTGTCAAGATAGGTGTATGTGTGTTGATTGTACGGGAAGGATTATGAGATCTGGGAGTGTGGAGGTTGAGGGACATGAGAGGTTGTGGTGTGGTGGAATGTGTGGGGGTAGTAGTGTGTGGATGTGTGGAGGAGGAGCCATTTTGAGGCCCACTCCTTTGTGTAGACAGGGGGCGAAAGTAGTTGTACATTTTTATCTTAAAAAGTGGAAAAATGGAGAAAAAAATGGAGGGCTTTTACCTTGGGTCGCGGTGGGTATTTCAGTTCTATGGAGGTGGTGGGGTGTAATCGTACAGATAGTCCGGGCAGGTGTCCAATGGGCTGGGTTGGTTGTTATAGGCTGGTTTGGGAGTAGAGGCCGAAGTGTGGTAGGCCGAGGTGGTAGGCCGAGGCAGCGGTGGTTGATTCAGTCCTGTAGATGGAAATGGTGTGTGTGCTGTAAATCCGTTTAGTTGTCCAGATGGGTCTCTGTTGAGTGGAGTTGATTCTTGGTGGGCCGGTGAGGGGTTGAGGCAGGAATATAGAAGATTCAGTAGGTGAGTCCAAGTCCAGGCGGGCGAGCAGGTGGCAGGGGCTGGTGAAAGTTTGTTTAGGGAGTATGCTAGCAGGCTAAAAAACGAGGGAGGTTAGGTAACAGGAAAATGGGGAGGTGAAAAATGGAAAAGGGAAAAAGGGTTTTTGGTTTTTCTACTGAGGGGAAAAAAAGGAGGGAGTTTTAGGTTAAAAAGAGTCTTTGTAAAATGAGGATATCTGCTAAAAAGGGGCTGGGAGAGCCCTCCACTTTTTTAAAAAAAGAAAACAACAATTTAACAATTTTTTTAAAAAAAGAGCTATTTATTTAAGAAAAAAGTTGTAAAAATATAAAATAAAGAAAAAAGAAAACCTCAAAAAAAGAGGTAAAATAAATTAAAGGATTTAATAATAAGAAGTCTTACACAAGGAGTGGGGGTCCCGACGTTTCGCAATGGTGATTGCTTCCTCAGGGGTTAGGTATTAGGGTAAAGCCCATCCACCCCTTGGGGGACGGGAAGTGCACGGTCCATCACTCTGGCTGAAACTGACCTGGCCCCAAGTGTCCACCACCCGAAGGTGGCGGGGGTTCCAAAAATTTGGCATCTTGCCATCATCAGCATTGGCGCAACGTTTCGGCCTGACACGGCCTTCCTCAGGCGCGCTGATGTATGATGCGGAAGTCTGACCGACTTGGCCTAGACTATCCCCGGCCCTTGGCTGCTCTCTCTACCACATCCTTTCCCTTCGACAGCCTCTGTCAACTAACCCTCCCTTCCTACCCTACCTCGGCATTAAGTTTTTTATTTTGCACTATACGGCTTTATGTTGCTCTCTTTAGCTTTTTCCTCTAGCTTTTCTCAGCTTTTCCTTTAAGTTTTTCTCTTAAGTTTTCTTCCTTTAAGTTTTTTTCTTTAAGTCCTCGAGGGTTAGGGTTAGGGAAACGGGTTTGGGGCTAGGGACTAGGACTAAAAATTGGGGTTAAGGAGGGGGAGGGCTTGGCCACTAGGGCTCTAAAAATTAGACCAGGCCAGCCCAGACCAGAGGAGGCACAGGCTGGTTAGGTATTAGGGTAAAGCCCATCCACCCCTTGGGGGACGGGAAGTGCACGGTCCATCACTCTGGCTGAAACTGACCTGGCCCCAAGTGTCCACCACCCGAAGGTGGCGGGGGTTCCAAAAATTTGGCATCTTGCCATCATCAGCATTGGCGCAACGTTTCGGCCTGACACGGCCTTCCTCAGGCGCGCTGATGTATGATGCGGAAGTCTGACCGACTTGGCCTAGACTATCCCCGGCCCTTGGCTGCTCTCTCTACCACATCCTTTCCCTTCGACAGCCTCTGTCAACTAACCCTCCCTTCCTACCCTACCTCGGCATTAAGTTTTTTATTTTGCACTATACGGCTTTATGTTGCTCTCTTTAGCTTTTTCCTCTAGCTTTTCTCAGCTTTTCCTTTAAGTTTTTCTCTTAAGTTTTCTTCCTTTAAGTTTTTTTCTTTAAGTCCTCGAGGGTTAGGGTTAGGGAAACGGGTTTGGGGCTAGGGACTAGGACTAAAAATTGGGGTTAAGGAGGGGGAGGGCTTGGCCACTAGGGCTCTAAAAATTAGACCAGGCCAGCCCAGACCAGAGGAGGCACAGGCTGGTTAGGTATTAGGGTAAAGCCCATCCACCCCTTGGGGGACGGGAAGTGCACGGTCCATCACTCTGGCTGAAACTGACCTGGCCCCAAGTGTCCACCACCCGAAGGTGGCGGGGGTTCCAAAAATTTGGCATCTTGCCATCATCAGCATTGGCGCAACGTTTCGGCCTGACACGGCCTTCCTCAGGCGCGCTGATGTATGATGCGGAAGTCTGACCGACTTGGCCTAGACTATCCCCGGCCCTTGGCTGCTCTCTCTACCACATCCTTTCCCTTCGACAGCCTCTGTCAACTAACCCTCCCTTCCTACCCTACCTCGGCATTAAGTTTTTTATTTTGCACTATACGGCTTTATGTTGCTCTCTTTAGCTTTTTCCTCTAGCTTTTCTCAGCTTTTCCTTTAAGTTTTTCTCTTAAGTTTTCTTCCTTTAAGTTTTTTTCTTTAAGTCCTCGAGGGTTAGGGTTAGGGAAACGGGTTTGGGGCTAGGGACTAGGACTAAAAATTGGGGTTAAGGAGGGGGAGGGCTTGGCCACTAGGGCTCTAAAAATTAGACCAGGCCAGCCCAGACCAGAGGAGGCACAGGCTGGTTAGGTATTAGGGTAAAGCCCATCCACCCCTTGGGGGACGGGAAGTGCACGGTCCATCACTCTGGCTGAAACTGACCTGGCCCCAAGTGTCCACCACCCGAAGGTGGCGGGGGTTCCAAAAATTTGGCATCTTGCCATCATCAGCATTGGCGCAACGTTTCGGCCTGACACGGCCTTCCTCAGGCGCGCTGATGTATGATGCGGAAGTCTGACCGACTTGGCCTAGACTATCCCCGGCCCTTGGCTGCTCTCTCTACCACATCCTTTCCCTTCGACAGCCTCTGTCAACTAACCCTCCCTTCCTACCCTACCTCGGCATTAAGTTTTTTATTTTGCACTATACGGCTTTATGTTGCTCTCTTTAGCTTTTTCCTCTAGCTTTTCTCAGCTTTTCCTTTAAGTTTTTCTCTTAAGTTTTCTTCCTTTAAGTTTTTTTCTTTAAGTCCTCGAGGGTTAGGGTTAGGGAAACGGGTTTGGGGCTAGGGACTAGGACTAAAAATTGGGGTTAAGGAGGGGGAGGGCTTGGCCACTAGGGCTCTAAAAATTAGACCAGGCCAGCCCAGACCAGAGGAGGCACAGGCTGGTTAGGTATTAGGGTAAAGCCCATCCACCCCTTGGGGGACGGGAAGTGCACGGTCCATCACTCTGGCTGAAACTGACCTGGCCCCAAGTGTCCACCACCCGAAGGTGGCGGGGGTTCCAAAAATTTGGCATCTTGCCATCATCAGCATTGGCGCAACGTTTCGGCCTGACACGGCCTTCCTCAGGCGCGCTGATGTATGATGCGGAAGTCTGACCGACTTGGCCTAGACTATCCCCGGCCCTTGGCTGCTCTCTCTACCACATCCTTTCCCTTCGACAGCCTCTGTCAACTAACCCTCCCTTCCTACCCTACCTCGGCATTAAGTTTTTTATTTTGCACTATACGGCTTTATGTTGCTCTCTTTAGCTTTTTCCTCTAGCTTTTCTCAGCTTTTCCTTTAAGTTTTTCTCTTAAGTTTTCTTCCTTTAAGTTTTTTTCTTTAAGTCCTCGAGGGTTAGGGTTAGGGAAACGGGTTTGGGGCTAGGGACTAGGACTAAAAATTGGGGTTAAGGAGGGGGAGGGCTTGGCCACTAGGGCTCTAAAAATTAGACCAGGCCAGCCCAGACCAGAGGAGGCACAGGCTGGTTAGGTATTAGGGTAAAGCCCATCCACCCCTTGGGGGACGGGAAGTGCACGGTCCATCACTCTGGCTGAAACTGACCTGGCCCCAAGTGTCCACCACCCGAAGGTGGCGGGGGTTCCAAAAATTTGGCATCTTGCCATCATCAGCATTGGCGCAACGTTTCGGCCTGACACGGCCTTCCTCAGGCGCGCTGATGTATGATGCGGAAGTCTGACCGACTTGGCCTAGACTATCCCCGGCCCTTGGCTGCTCTCTCTACCACATCCTTTCCCTTCGACAGCCTCTGTCAACTAACCCTCCCTTCCTACCCTACCTCGGCATTAAGTTTTTTATTTTGCACTATACGGCTTTATGTTGCTCTCTTTAGCTTTTTCCTCTAGCTTTTCTCAGCTTTTCCTTTAAGTTTTTCTCTTAAGTTTTCTTCCTTTAAGTTTTTTTCTTTAAGTCCTCGAGGGTTAGGGTTAGGGAAACGGGTTTGGGGCTAGGGACTAGGACTAAAAATTGGGGTTAAGGAGGGGGAGGGCTTGGCCACTAGGGCTCTAAAAATTAGACCAGGCCAGCCCAGACCAGAGGAGGCACAGGCTGGTTAGGTATTAGGGTAAAGCCCATCCACCCCTTGGGGGACGGGAAGTGCACGGTCCATCACTCTGGCTGAAACTGACCTGGCCCCAAGTGTCCACCACCCGAAGGTGGCGGGGGTTCCAAAAATTTGGCATCTTGCCATCATCAGCATTGGCGCAACGTTTCGGCCTGACACGGCCTTCCTCAGGCGCGCTGATGTATGATGCGGAAGTCTGACCGACTTGGCCTAGACTATCCCCGGCCCTTGGCTGCTCTCTCTACCACATCCTTTCCCTTCGACAGCCTCTGTCAACTAACCCTCCCTTCCTACCCTACCTCGGCATTAAGTTTTTTATTTTGCACTATACGGCTTTATGTTGCTCTCTTTAGCTTTTTCCTCTAGCTTTTCTCAGCTTTTCCTTTAAGTTTTTCTCTTAAGTTTTCTTCCTTTAAGTTTTTTTCTTTAAGTCCTCGAGGGTTAGGGTTAGGGAAACGGGTTTGGGGCTAGGGACTAGGACTAAAAATTGGGGTTAAGGAGGGGGAGGGCTTGGCCACTAGGGCTCTAAAAATTAGACCAGGCCAGCCCAGACCAGAGGAGGCACAGGCTGGTTAGGTATTAGGGTAAAGCCCATCCACCCCTTGGGGGACGGGAAGTGCACGGTCCATCACTCTGGCTGAAACTGACCTGGCCCCAAGTGTCCACCACCCGAAGGTGGCGGGGGTTCCAAAAATTTGGCATCTTGCCATCATCAGCATTGGCGCAACGTTTCGGCCTGACACGGCCTTCCTCAGGCGCGCTGATGTATGATGCGGAAGTCTGACCGACTTGGCCTAGACTATCCCCGGCCCTTGGCTGCTCTCTCTACCACATCCTTTCCCTTCGACAGCCTCTGTCAACTAACCCTCCCTTCCTACCCTACCTCGGCATTAAGTTTTTTATTTTTCACTATACGGCTTTATGTTGCTCTCTTTAGCTTTTTCCTCTAGCTTTTCTCAGCTTTTCCTTTAAGTTTTTCTCTTAAGTTTTCTTCCTTTAAGTTTTTTTCTTTAAGTCCTCGAGGGTTAGGGTTAGGGAAACGGGTTTGGGGCTAGGGACTAGGACTAAAAATTGGGGTTAAGGAGGGGGAGGGCTTGGCCACTAGGGCTCTAAAAATTAGACCAGGCCAGCCCAGACCAGAGGAGGCACAGGCTGGTTAGGTATTAGGGTAAAGCCCATCCACCCCTTGGGGGACGGGAAGTGCACGGTCCATCACTCTGGCTGAAACTGACCTGGCCCCAAGTGTCCACCACCCGAAGGTGGCGGGGGTTCCAAAAATTTGGCATCTTGCCATCATCAGCATTGGCGCAACGTTTCGGCCTGACACGGCCTTCCTCAGGCGCGCTGATGTATGATGCGGAAGTCTGACCGACTTGGCCTAGACTATCCCCGGCCCTTGGCTGCTCTCTCTACCACATCCTTTCCCTTCGACAGCCTCTGTCAACTAACCCTCCCTTCCTACCCTACCTCGGCATTAAGTTTTTTATTTTGCACTATACGGCTTTATGTTGCTCTCTTTAGCTTTTTCCTCTAGCTTTTCTCAGCTTTTCCTTTAAGTTTTTCTCTTAAGTTTTCTTCCTTTAAGTTTTTTTCTTTAAGTCCTCGAGGGTTAGGGTTAGGGAAACGGGTTTGGGGCTAGGGACTAGGACTAAAAATTGGGGTTAAGGAGGGGGAGGGCTTGGCCACTAGGGCTCTAAAAATTAGACCAGGCCAGCCCAGACCAGAGGAGGCACAGGCTGGTTAGGTATTAGGGTAAAGCCCATCCACCCCTTGGGGGACGGGAAGTGCACGGTCCATCACTCTGGCTGAAACTGACCTGGCCCCAAGTGTCCACCACCCGAAGGTGGCGGGGGTTCCAAAAATTTGGCATCTTGCCATCATCAGCATTGGCGCAACGTTTCGGCCTGACACGGCCTTCCTCAGGCGCGCTGATGTATGATGCGGAAGTCTGACCGACTTGGCCTAGACTATCCCCGGCCCTTGGCTGCTCTCTCTACCACATCCTTTCCCTTCGACAGCCTCTGTCAACTAACCCTCCCTTCCTACCCTACCTCGGCATTAAGTTTTTTATTTTGCACTATACGGCTTTATGTTGCTCTCTTTAGCTTTTTCCTCTAGCTTTTCTCAGCTTTTCCTTTAAGTTTTTCTCTTAAGTTTTCTTCCTTTAAGTTTTTTTCTTTAAGTCCTCGAGGGTTAGGGTTAGGGAAACGGGTTTGGGGCTAGGGACTAGGACTAAAAATTGGGGTTAAGGAGGGGGAGGGCTTGGCCACTAGGGCTCTAAAAATTAGACCAGGCCAGCCCAGACCAGAGGAGGCACAGGCTGGTTAGGTATTAGGGTAAAGCCCATCCACCCCTTGGGGGACGGGAAGTGCACGGTCCATCACTCTGGCTGAAACTGACCTGGCCCCAAGTGTCCACCACCCGAAGGTGGCGGGGGTTCCAAAAATTTGGCATCTTGCCATCATCAGCATTGGCGCAACGTTTCGGCCTGACACGGCCTTCCTCAGGCGCGCTGATGTATGATGCGGAAGTCTGACCGACTTGGCCTAGACTATCCCCGGCCCTTGGCTGCTCTCTCTACCACATCCTTTCCCTTCGACAGCCTCTGTCAACTAACCCTCCCTTCCTACCCTACCTCGGCATTAAGTTTTTTATTTTGCACTATACGGCTTTATGTTGCTCTCTTTAGCTTTTTCCTCTAGCTTTTCTCAGCTTTTCCTTTAAGTTTTTCTCTTAAGTTTTCTTCCTTTAAGTTTTTTTCTTTAAGTCCTCGAGGGTTAGGGTTAGGGAAACGGGTTTGGGGCTAGGGACTAGGACTAAAAATTGGGGTTAAGGAGGGGGAGGGCTTGGCCACTAGGGCTCTAAAAATTAGACCAGGCCAGCCCAGACCAGAGGAGGCACAGGCTGGTTAGGTATTAGGGTAAAGCCCATCCACCCCTTGGGGGACGGGAAGTGCACGGTCCATCACTCTGGCTGAAACTGACCTGGCCCCAAGTGTCCACCACCCGAAGGTGGCGGGGGTTCCAAAAATTTGGCATCTTGCCATCATCAGCATTGGCGCAACGTTTCGGCCTGACACGGCCTTCCTCAGGCGCGCTGATGTATGATGCGGAAGTCTGACCGACTTGGCCTAGACTATCCCCGGCCCTTGGCTGCTCTCTCTACCACATCCTTTCCCTTCGACAGCCTCTGTCAACTAACCCTCCCTTCCTACCCTACCTCGGCATTAAGTTTTTTATTTTGCACTATACGGCTTTATGTTGCTCTCTTTAGCTTTTTCCTCTAGCTTTTCTCAGCTTTTCCTTTAAGTTTTTCTCTTAAGTTTTCTTCCTTTAAGTTTTTTTCTTTAAGTCCTCGAGGGTTAGGGTTAGGGAAACGGGTTTGGGGCTAGGGACTAGGACTAAAAATTGGGGTTAAGGAGGGGGAGGGCTTGGCCACTAGGGCTCTAAAAATTAGACCAGGCCAGCCCAGACCAGAGGAGGCACAGGCTGGTTAGGTATTAGGGTAAAGCCCATCCACCCCTTGGGGGACGGGAAGTGCACGGTCCATCACTCTGGCTGAAACTGACCTGGCCCCAAGTGTCCACCACCCGAAGGTGGCGGGGGTTCCAAAAATTTGGCATCTTGCCATCATCAGCATTGGCGCAACGTTTCGGCCTGACACGGCCTTCCTCAGGCGCGCTGATGTATGATGCGGAAGTCTGACCGACTTGGCCTAGACTATCCCCGGCCCTTGGCTGCTCTCTCTACCACATCCTTTCCCTTCGACAGCCTCTGTCAACTAACCCTCCCTTCCTACCCTACCTCGGCATTAAGTTTTTTATTTTGCACTATACGGCTTTATGTTGCTCTCTTTAGCTTTTTCCTCTAGCTTTTCTCAGCTTTTCCTTTAAGTTTTTCTCTTAAGTTTTCTTCCTTTAAGTTTTTTTCTTTAAGTCCTCGAGGGTTAGGGTTAGGGAAACGGGTTTGGGGCTAGGGACTAGGACTAAAAATTGGGGTTAAGGAGGGGGAGGGCTTGGCCACTAGGGCTCTAAAAATTAGACCAGGCCAGCCCAGACCAGAGGAGGCACAGGCTGGTTAGGTATTAGGGTAAAGCCCATCCACCCCTTGGGGGACGGGAAGTGCACGGTCCATCACTCTGGCTGAAACTGACCTGGCCCCAAGTGTCCACCACCCGAAGGTGGCGGGGGTTCCAAAAATTTGGCATCTTGCCATCATCAGCATTGGCGCAACGTTTCGGCCTGACACGGCCTTCCTCAGGCGCGCTGATGTATGATGCGGAAGTCTGACCGACTTGGCCTAGACTATCCCCGGCCCTTGGCTGCTCTCTCTACCACATCCTTTCCCTTCGACAGCCTCTGTCAACTAACCCTCCCTTCCTACCCTACCTCGGCATTAAGTTTTTTATTTTGCACTATACGGCTTTATGTTGCTCTCTTTAGCTTTTTCCTCTAGCTTTTCTCAGCTTTTCCTTTAAGTTTTTCTCTTAAGTTTTCTTCCTTTAAGTTTTTTTCTTTAAGTCCTCGAGGGTTAGGGTTAGGGAAACGGGTTTGGGGCTAGGGACTAGGACTAAAAATTGGGGTTAAGGAGGGGGAGGGCTTGGCCACTAGGGCTCTAAAAATTAGACCAGGCCAGCCCAGACCAGAGGAGGCACAGGCTGGTTAGGTATTAGGGTAAAGCCCATCCACCCCTTGGGGGACGGGAAGTGCACGGTCCATCACTCTGGCTGAAACTGACCTGGCCCCAAGTGTCCACCACCCGAAGGTGGCGGGGGTTCCAAAAATTTGGCATCTTGCCATCATCAGCATTGGCGCAACGTTTCGGCCTGACACGGCCTTCCTCAGGCGCGCTGATGTATGATGCGGAAGTCTGACCGACTTGGCCTAGACTATCCCCGGCCCTTGGCTGCTCTCTCTACCACATCCTTTCCCTTCGACAGCCTCTGTCAACTAACCCTCCCTTCCTACCCTACCTCGGCATTAAGTTTTTTATTTTGCACTATACGGCTTTATGTTGCTCTCTTTAGCTTTTTCCTCTAGCTTTTCTCAGCTTTTCCTTTAAGTTTTTCTCTTAAGTTTTCTTCCTTTAAGTTTTTTTCTTTAAGTCCTCGAGGGTTAGGGTTAGGGAAACGGGTTTGGGGCTAGGGACTAGGACTAAAAATTGGGGTTAAGGAGGGGGAGGGCTTGGCCACTAGGGCTCTAAAAATTAGACCAGGCCAGCCCAGACCAGAGGAGGCACAGGCTGGTTAGGTATTAGGGTAAAGCCCATCCACCCCTTGGGGGACGGGAAGTGCACGGTCCATCACTCTGGCTGAAACTGACCTGGCCCCAAGTGTCCACCACCCGAAGGTGGCGGGGGTTCCAAAAATTTGGCATCTTGCCATCATCAGCATTGGCGCAACGTTTCGGCCTGACACGGCCTTCCTCAGGCGCGCTGATGTATGATGCGGAAGTCTGACCGACTTGGCCTAGACTATCCCCGGCCCTTGGCTGCTCTCTCTACCACATCCTTTCCCTTCGACAGCCTCTGTCAACTAACCCTCCCTTCCTACCCTACCTCGGCATTAAGTTTTTTATTTTGCACTATACGGCTTTATGTTGCTCTCTTTAGCTTTTTCCTCTAGCTTTTCTCAGCTTTTCCTTTAAGTTTTTCTCTTAAGTTTTCTTCCTTTAAGTTTTTTTCTTTAAGTCCTCGAGGGTTAGGGTTAGGGAAACGGGTTTGGGGCTAGGGACTAGGACTAAAAATTGGGGTTAAGGAGGGGGAGGGCTTGGCCACTAGGGCTCTAAAAATTAGACCAGGCCAGCCCAGACCAGAGGAGGCACAGGCTGGTTAGGTATTAGGGTAAAGCCCATCCACCCCTTGGGGGACGGGAAGTGCACGGTCCATCACTCTGGCTGAAACTGACCTGGCCCCAAGTGTCCACCACCCGAAGGTGGCGGGGGTTCCAAAAATTTGGCATCTTGCCATCATCAGCATTGGCGCAACGTTTCGGCCTGACACGGCCTTCCTCAGGCGCGCTGATGTATGATGCGGAAGTCTGACCGACTTGGCCTAGACTATCCCCGGCCCTTGGCTGCTCTCTCTACCACATCCTTTCCCTTCGACAGCCTCTGTCAACTAACCCTCCCTTCCTACCCTACCTCGGCATTAAGTTTTTTATTTTGCACTATACGGCTTTATGTTGCTCTCTTTAGCTTTTTCCTCTAGCTTTTCTCAGCTTTTCCTTTAAGTTTTTCTCTTAAGTTTTCTTCCTTTAAGTTTTTTTCTTTAAGTCCTCGAGGGTTAGGGTTAGGGAAACGGGTTTGGGGCTAGGGACTAGGACTAAAAATTGGGGTTAAGGAGGGGGAGGGCTTGGCCACTAGGGCTCTAAAAATTAGACCAGGCCAGCCCAGACCAGAGGAGGCACAGGCTGGTTAGGTATTAGGGTAAAGCCCATCCACCCCTTGGGGGACGGGAAGTGCACGGTCCATCACTCTGGCTGAAACTGACCTGGCCCCAAGTGTCCACCACCCGAAGGTGGCGGGGGTTCCAAAAATTTGGCATCTTGCCATCATCAGCATTGGCGCAACGTTTCGGCCTGACACGGCCTTCCTCAGGCGCGCTGATGTATGATGCGGAAGTCTGACCGACTTGGCCTAGACTATCCCCGGCCCTTGGCTGCTCTCTCTACCACATCCTTTCCCTTCGACAGCCTCTGTCAACTAACCCTCCCTTCCTACCCTACCTCGGCATTAAGTTTTTTATTTTGCACTATACGGCTTTATGTTGCTCTCTTTAGCTTTTTCCTCTAGCTTTTCTCAGCTTTTCCTTTAAGTTTTTCTCTTAAGTTTTCTTCCTTTAAGTTTTTTTCTTTAAGTCCTCGAGGGTTAGGGTTAGGGAAACGGGTTTGGGGCTAGGGACTAGGACTAAAAATTGGGGTTAAGGAGGGGGAGGGCTTGGCCACTAGGGCTCTAAAAATTAGACCAGGCCAGCCCAGACCAGAGGAGGCACAGGCTGGTTAGGTATTAGGGTAAAGCCCATCCACCCCTTGGGGGACGGGAAGTGCACGGTCCATCACTCTGGCTGAAACTGACCTGGCCCCAAGTGTCCACCACCCGAAGGTGGCGGGGGTTCCAAAAATTTGGCATCTTGCCATCATCAGCATTGGCGCAACGTTTCGGCCTGACACGGCCTTCCTCAGGCGCGCTGATGTATGATGCGGAAGTCTGACCGACTTGGCCTAGACTATCCCCGGCCCTTGGCTGCTCTCTCTACCACATCCTTTCCCTTCGACAGCCTCTGTCAACTAACCCTCCCTTCCTACCCTACCTCGGCATTAAGTTTTTTATTTTGCACTATACGGCTTTATGTTGCTCTCTTTAGCTTTTTCCTCTAGCTTTTCTCAGCTTTTCCTTTAAGTTTTTCTCTTAAGTTTTCTTCCTTTAAGTTTTTTTCTTTAAGTCCTCGAGGGTTAGGGTTAGGGAAACGGGTTTGGGGCTAGGGACTAGGACTAAAAATTGGGGTTAAGGAGGGGGAGGGCTTGGCCACTAGGGCTCTAAAAATTAGACCAGGCCAGCCCAGACCAGAGGAGGCACAGGCTGGTTAGGTATTAGGGTAAAGCCCATCCACCCCTTGGGGGACGGGAAGTGCACGGTCCATCACTCTGGCTGAAACTGACCTGGCCCCAAGTGTCCACCACCCGAAGGTGGCGGGGGTTCCAAAAATTTGGCATCTTGCCATCATCAGCATTGGCGCAACGTTTCGGCCTGACACGGCCTTCCTCAGGCGCGCTGATGTATGATGCGGAAGTCTGACCGACTTGGCCTAGACTATCCCCGGCCCTTGGCTGCTCTCTCTACCACATCCTTTCCCTTCGACAGCCTCTGTCAACTAACCCTCCCTTCCTACCCTACCTCGGCATTAAGTTTTTTATTTTGCACTATACGGCTTTATGTTGCTCTCTTTAGCTTTTTCCTCTAGCTTTTCTCAGCTTTTCCTTTAAGTTTTTCTCTTAAGTTTTCTTCCTTTAAGTTTTTTTCTTTAAGTCCTCGAGGGTTAGGGTTAGGGAAACGGGTTTGGGGCTAGGGACTAGGACTAAAAATTGGGGTTAAGGAGGGGGAGGGCTTGGCCACTAGGGCTCTAAAAATTAGACCAGGCCAGCCCAGACCAGAGGAGGCACAGGCTGGTTAGGTATTAGGGTAAAGCCCATCCACCCCTTGGGGGACGGGAAGTGCACGGTCCATCACTCTGGCTGAAACTGACCTGGCCCCAAGTGTCCACCACCCGAAGGTGGCGGGGGTTCCAAAAATTTGGCATCTTGCCATCATCAGCATTGGCGCAACGTTTCGGCCTGACACGGCCTTCCTCAGGCGCGCTGATGTATGATGCGGAAGTCTGACCGACTTGGCCTAGACTATCCCCGGCCCTTGGCTGCTCTCTCTACCACATCCTTTCCCTTCGACAGCCTCTGTCAACTAACCCTCCCTTCCTACCCTACCTCGGCATTAAGTTTTTTATTTTGCACTATACGGCTTTATGTTGCTCTCTTTAGCTTTTTCCTCTAGCTTTTCTCAGCTTTTCCTTTAAGTTTTTCTCTTAAGTTTTCTTCCTTTAAGTTTTTTTCTTTAAGTCCTCGAGGGTTAGGGTTAGGGAAACGGGTTTGGGGCTAGGGACTAGGACTAAAAATTGGGGTTAAGGAGGGGGAGGGCTTGGCCACTAGGGCTCTAAAAATTAGACCAGGCCAGCCCAGACCAGAGGAGGCACAGGCTGGTTAGGTATTAGGGTAAAGCCCATCCACCCCTTGGGGGACGGGAAGTGCACGGTCCATCACTCTGGCTGAAACTGACCTGGCCCCAAGTGTCCACCACCCGAAGGTGGCGGGGGTTCCAAAAATTTGGCATCTTGCCATCATCAGCATTGGCGCAACGTTTCGGCCTGACACGGCCTTCCTCAGGCGCGCTGATGTATGATGCGGAAGTCTGACCGACTTGGCCTAGACTATCCCCGGCCCTTGGCTGCTCTCTCTACCACATCCTTTCCCTTCGACAGCCTCTGTCAACTAACCCTCCCTTCCTACCCTACCTCGGCATTAAGTTTTTTATTTTGCACTATACGGCTTTATGTTGCTCTCTTTAGCTTTTTCCTCTAGCTTTTCTCAGCTTTTCCTTTAAGTTTTTCTCTTAAGTTTTCTTCCTTTAAGTTTTTTTCTTTAAGTCCTCGAGGGTTAGGGTTAGGGAAACGGGTTTGGGGCTAGGGACTAGGACTAAAAATTGGGGTTAAGGAGGGGGAGGGCTTGGCCACTAGGGCTCTAAAAATTAGACCAGGCCAGCCCAGACCAGAGGAGGCACAGGCTGGTTAGGTATTAGGGTAAAGCCCATCCACCCCTTGGGGGACGGGAAGTGCACGGTCCATCACTCTGGCTGAAACTGACCTGGCCCCAAGTGTCCACCACCCGAAGGTGGCGGGGGTTCCAAAAATTTGGCATCTTGCCATCATCAGCATTGGCGCAACGTTTCGGCCTGACACGGCCTTCCTCAGGCGCGCTGATGTATGATGCGGAAGTCTGACCGACTTGGCCTAGACTATCCCCGGCCCTTGGCTGCTCTCTCTACCACATCCTTTCCCTTCGACAGCCTCTGTCAACTAACCCTCCCTTCCTACCCTACCTCGGCATTAAGTTTTTTATTTTGCACTATACGGCTTTATGTTGCTCTCTTTAGCTTTTTCCTCTAGCTTTTCTCAGCTTTTCCTTTAAGTTTTTCTCTTAAGTTTTCTTCCTTTAAGTTTTTTTCTTTAAGTCCTCGAGGGTTAGGGTTAGGGAAACGGGTTTGGGGCTAGGGACTAGGACTAAAAATTGGGGTTAAGGAGGGGGAGGGCTTGGCCACTAGGGCTCTAAAAATTAGACCAGGCCAGCCCAGACCAGAGGAGGCACAGGCTGGTTAGGTATTAGGGTAAAGCCCATCCACCCCTTGGGGGACGGGAAGTGCACGGTCCATCACTCTGGCTGAAACTGACCTGGCCCCAAGTGTCCACCACCCGAAGGTGGCGGGGGTTCCAAAAATTTGGCATCTTGCCATCATCAGCATTGGCGCAACGTTTCGGCCTGACACGGCCTTCCTCAGGCGCGCTGATGTATGATGCGGAAGTCTGACCGACTTGGCCTAGACTATCCCCGGCCCTTGGCTGCTCTCTCTACCACATCCTTTCCCTTCGACAGCCTCTGTCAACTAACCCTCCCTTCCTACCCTACCTCGGCATTAAGTTTTTTATTTTGCACTATACGGCTTTATGTTGCTCTCTTTAGCTTTTTCCTCTAGCTTTTCTCAGCTTTTCCTTTAAGTTTTTCTCTTAAGTTTTCTTCCTTTAAGTTTTTTTCTTTAAGTCCTCGAGGGTTAGGGTTAGGGAAACGGGTTTGGGGCTAGGGACTAGGACTAAAAATTGGGGTTAAGGAGGGGGAGGGCTTGGCCACTAGGGCTCTAAAAATTAGACCAGGCCAGCCCAGACCAGAGGAGGCACAGGCTGGTTAGGTATTAGGGTAAAGCCCATCCACCCCTTGGGGGACGGGAAGTGCACGGTCCATCACTCTGGCTGAAACTGACCTGGCCCCAAGTGTCCACCACCCGAAGGTGGCGGGGGTTCCAAAAATTTGGCATCTTGCCATCATCAGCATTGGCGCAACGTTTCGGCCTGACACGGCCTTCCTCAGGCGCGCTGATGTATGATGCGGAAGTCTGACCGACTTGGCCTAGACTATCCCCGGCCCTTGGCTGCTCTCTCTACCACATCCTTTCCCTTCGACAGCCTCTGTCAACTAACCCTCCCTTCCTACCCTACCTCGGCATTAAGTTTTTTATTTTGCACTATACGGCTTTATGTTGCTCTCTTTAGCTTTTTCCTCTAGCTTTTCTCAGCTTTTCCTTTAAGTTTTTCTCTTAAGTTTTCTTCCTTTAAGTTTTTTTCTTTAAGTCCTCGAGGGTTAGGGTTAGGGAAACGGGTTTGGGGCTAGGGACTAGGACTAAAAATTGGGGTTAAGGAGGGGGAGGGCTTGGCCACTAGGGCTCTAAAAATTAGACCAGGCCAGCCCAGACCAGAGGAGGCACAGGCTGGTTAGGTATTAGGGTAAAGCCCATCCACCCCTTGGGGGACGGGAAGTGCACGGTCCATCACTCTGGCTGAAACTGACCTGGCCCCAAGTGTCCACCACCCGAAGGTGGCGGGGGTTCCAAAAATTTGGCATCTTGCCATCATCAGCATTGGCGCAACGTTTCGGCCTGACACGGCCTTCCTCAGGCGCGCTGATGTATGATGCGGAAGTCTGACCGACTTGGCCTAGACTATCCCCGGCCCTTGGCTGCTCTCTCTACCACATCCTTTCCCTTCGACAGCCTCTGTCAACTAACCCTCCCTTCCTACCCTACCTCGGCATTAAGTTTTTTATTTTGCACTATACGGCTTTATGTTGCTCTCTTTAGCTTTTTCCTCTAGCTTTTCTCAGCTTTTCCTTTAAGTTTTTCTCTTAAGTTTTCTTCCTTTAAGTTTTTTTCTTTAAGTCCTCGAGGGTTAGGGTTAGGGAAACGGGTTTGGGGCTAGGGACTAGGACTAAAAATTGGGGTTAAGGAGGGGGAGGGCTTGGCCACTAGGGCTCTAAAAATTAGACCAGGCCAGCCCAGACCAGAGGAGGCACAGGCTGGTTAGGTATTAGGGTAAAGCCCATCCACCCCTTGGGGGACGGGAAGTGCACGGTCCATCACTCTGGCTGAAACTGACCTGGCCCCAAGTGTCCACCACCCGAAGGTGGCGGGGGTTCCAAAAATTTGGCATCTTGCCATCATCAGCATTGGCGCAACGTTTCGGCCTGACACGGCCTTCCTCAGGCGCGCTGATGTATGATGCGGAAGTCTGACCGACTTGGCCTAGACTATCCCCGGCCCTTGGCTGCTCTCTCTACCACATCCTTTCCCTTCGACAGCCTCTGTCAACTAACCCTCCCTTCCTACCCTACCTCGGCATTAAGTTTTTTATTTTGCACTATACGGCTTTATGTTGCTCTCTTTAGCTTTTTCCTCTAGCTTTTCTCAGCTTTTCCTTTAAGTTTTTCTCTTAAGTTTTCTTCCTTTAAGTTTTTTTCTTTAAGTCCTCGAGGGTTAGGGTTAGGGAAACGGGTTTGGGGCTAGGGACTAGGACTAAAAATTGGGGTTAAGGAGGGGGAGGGCTTGGCCACTAGGGCTCTAAAAATTAGACCAGGCCAGCCCAGACCAGAGGAGGCACAGGCTGGTTAGGTATTAGGGTAAAGCCCATCCACCCCTTGGGGGACGGGAAGTGCACGGTCCATCACTCTGGCTGAAACTGACCTGGCCCCAAGTGTCCACCACCCGAAGGTGGCGGGGGTTCCAAAAATTTGGCATCTTGCCATCATCAGCATTGGCGCAACGTTTCGGCCTGACACGGCCTTCCTCAGGCGCGCTGATGTATGATGCGGAAGTCTGACCGACTTGGCCTAGACTATCCCCGGCCCTTGGCTGCTCTCTCTACCACATCCTTTCCCTTCGACAGCCTCTGTCAACTAACCCTCCCTTCCTACCCTACCTCGGCATTAAGTTTTTTATTTTGCACTATACGGCTTTATGTTGCTCTCTTTAGCTTTTTCCTCTAGCTTTTCTCAGCTTTTCCTTTAAGTTTTTCTCTTAAGTTTTCTTCCTTTAAGTTTTTTTCTTTAAGTCCTCGAGGGTTAGGGTTAGGGAAACGGGTTTGGGGCTAGGGACTAGGACTAAAAATTGGGGTTAAGGAGGGGGAGGGCTTGGCCACTAGGGCTCTAAAAATTAGACCAGGCCAGCCCAGACCAGAGGAGGCACAGGCTGGTTAGGTATTAGGGTAAAGCCCATCCACCCCTTGGGGGACGGGAAGTGCACGGTCCATCACTCTGGCTGAAACTGACCTGGCCCCAAGTGTCCACCACCCGAAGGTGGCGGGGGTTCCAAAAATTTGGCATCTTGCCATCATCAGCATTGGCGCAACGTTTCGGCCTGACACGGCCTTCCTCAGGCGCGCTGATGTATGATGCGGAAGTCTGACCGACTTGGCCTAGACTATCCCCGGCCCTTGGCTGCTCTCTCTACCACATCCTTTCCCTTCGACAGCCTCTGTCAACTAACCCTCCCTTCCTACCCTACCTCGGCATTAAGTTTTTTATTTTGCACTATACGGCTTTATGTTGCTCTCTTTAGCTTTTTCCTCTAGCTTTTCTCAGCTTTTCCTTTAAGTTTTTCTCTTAAGTTTTCTTCCTTTAAGTTTTTTTCTTTAAGTCCTCGAGGGTTAGGGTTAGGGAAACGGGTTTGGGGCTAGGGACTAGGACTAAAAATTGGGGTTAAGGAGGGGGAGGGCTTGGCCACTAGGGCTCTAAAAATTAGACCAGGCCAGCCCAGACCAGAGGAGGCACAGGCTGGTTAGGTATTAGGGTAAAGCCCATCCACCCCTTGGGGGACGGGAAGTGCACGGTCCATCACTCTGGCTGAAACTGACCTGGCCCCAAGTGTCCACCACCCGAAGGTGGCGGGGGTTCCAAAAATTTGGCATCTTGCCATCATCAGCATTGGCGCAACGTTTCGGCCTGACACGGCCTTCCTCAGGCGCGCTGATGTATGATGCGGAAGTCTGACCGACTTGGCCTAGACTATCCCCGGCCCTTGGCTGCTCTCTCTACCACATCCTTTCCCTTCGACAGCCTCTGTCAACTAACCCTCCCTTCCTACCCTACCTCGGCATTAAGTTTTTTATTTTGCACTATACGGCTTTATGTTGCTCTCTTTAGCTTTTTCCTCTAGCTTTTCTCAGCTTTTCCTTTAAGTTTTTCTCTTAAGTTTTCTTCCTTTAAGTTTTTTTCTTTAAGTCCTCGAGGGTTAGGGTTAGGGAAACGGGTTTGGGGCTAGGGACTAGGACTAAAAATTGGGGTTAAGGAGGGGGAGGGCTTGGCCACTAGGGCTCTAAAAATTAGACCAGGCCAGCCCAGACCAGAGGAGGCACAGGCTGGTTAGGTATTAGGGTAAAGCCCATCCACCCCTTGGGGGACGGGAAGTGCACGGTCCATCACTCTGGCTGAAACTGACCTGGCCCCAAGTGTCCACCACCCGAAGGTGGCGGGGGTTCCAAAAATTTGGCATCTTGCCATCATCAGCATTGGCGCAACGTTTCGGCCTGACACGGCCTTCCTCAGGCGCGCTGATGTATGATGCGGAAGTCTGACCGACTTGGCCTAGACTATCCCCGGCCCTTGGCTGCTCTCTCTACCACATCCTTTCCCTTCGACAGCCTCTGTCAACTAACCCTCCCTTCCTACCCTACCTCGGCATTAAGTTTTTTATTTTGCACTATACGGCTTTATGTTGCTCTCTTTAGCTTTTTCCTCTAGCTTTTCTCAGCTTTTCCTTTAAGTTTTTCTCTTAAGTTTTCTTCCTTTAAGTTTTTTTCTTTAAGTCCTCGAGGGTTAGGGTTAGGGAAACGGGTTTGGGGCTAGGGACTAGGACTAAAAATTGGGGTTAAGGAGGGGGAGGGCTTGGCCACTAGGGCTCTAAAAATTAGACCAGGCCAGCCCAGACCAGAGGAGGCACAGGCTGGTTAGGTATTAGGGTAAAGCCCATCCACCCCTTGGGGGACGGGAAGTGCACGGTCCATCACTCTGGCTGAAACTGACCTGGCCCCAAGTGTCCACCACCCGAAGGTGGCGGGGGTTCCAAAAATTTGGCATCTTGCCATCATCAGCATTGGCGCAACGTTTCGGCCTGACACGGCCTTCCTCAGGCGCGCTGATGTATGATGCGGAAGTCTGACCGACTTGGCCTAGACTATCCCCGGCCCTTGGCTGCTCTCTCTACCACATCCTTTCCCTTCGACAGCCTCTGTCAACTAACCCTCCCTTCCTACCCTACCTCGGCATTAAGTTTTTTATTTTGCACTATACGGCTTTATGTTGCTCTCTTTAGCTTTTTCCTCTAGCTTTTCTCAGCTTTTCCTTTAAGTTTTTCTCTTAAGTTTTCTTCCTTTAAGTTTTTTTCTTTAAGTCCTCGAGGGTTAGGGTTAGGGAAACGGGTTTGGGGCTAGGGACTAGGACTAAAAATTGGGGTTAAGGAGGGGGAGGGCTTGGCCACTAGGGCTCTAAAAATTAGACCAGGCCAGCCCAGACCAGAGGAGGCACAGGCTGGTTAGGTATTAGGGTAAAGCCCATCCACCCCTTGGGGGACGGGAAGTGCACGGTCCATCACTCTGGCTGAAACTGACCTGGCCCCAAGTGTCCACCACCCGAAGGTGGCGGGGGTTCCAAAAATTTGGCATCTTGCCATCATCAGCATTGGCGCAACGTTTCGGCCTGACACGGCCTTCCTCAGGCGCGCTGATGTATGATGCGGAAGTCTGACCGACTTGGCCTAGACTATCCCCGGCCCTTGGCTGCTCTCTCTACCACATCCTTTCCCTTCGACAGCCTCTGTCAACTAACCCTCCCTTCCTACCCTACCTCGGCATTAAGTTTTTTATTTTGCACTATACGGCTTTATGTTGCTCTCTTTAGCTTTTTCCTCTAGGGTTAGGGTTAGGGTTAGGGTTAGGGTTAGGGTTAGGGGTTAGGGTTAGGGTTAGGGTTAGGGGGTTAGGGTTAGGGTTAGGGTTAGGGTTAGGGGTTAGGGTTAGGGGTTAGGGGTTAGGGGTTAGGGGTTAGGGTTAGGGTTAGGGTTAGGGGTTGGGGTTATGGGTTATGGGTTATGGGTTTTGGGTTAAAGTTAATTTGCACGGGCCTAAAGTATTGTAGAAAGAAAAAGTGGTGAGAAAAGGAGAAGAATGGGGACTCAAGGACAACTAGAGGGTGGAAGAGGGAGAAAAAAGGGAAGGGGGGGTTTTTTAGTGAAGGAGGGGAATAAGAAGTGAGAGAGAGAGAGAGAAAAAAATAAATAAAAAATAAACAAAAGAAAAGGAAAAAAAAAAAATTTTTTTTGGAATGTGTGGGACTTGAACCGTGATCTGATGTGTGATGGAGTGATGTTTAAACCAGTGTGCTACGGATGCTTATGGTAGTGGATGGAGTGGAAGGGTTGATTGAGGGTAATGGGGTGAGGAGGAGAGGGAATAAAAAATAAATAAATAAATAAATAAATATATATAAAAAAAATTAATAAAAACGGGGAAAAAAGGGGAGGAGGAGGGGCGGGGATGGTTAAAATTGATAACGGTGTCATCAAGGGGAGTTGGAATGGTGAGGGAAAAACAAAGGAAAAGTAAAGGTAAAGAATCATAATGTGGTGGGAGGGGGGAACGGGTTAGGGATGGTTAAAATTGATGACGGTGTCATCAAGGGGAGTCGGAATGGTGAGGGAAAAACAAAAGAAAATTAAGGGTAAAGAATAATAATGTGGTGGGAGAGGGAAGGGGAGGATGGGTAGGGATGCTTAAAATTGGTGGCGGTGCCACCAAGAGTTAAAATTGACGGCAATGTCGTCAAGGGGGAGGGTGTAGGGGAGGAGGAGAGGAAGGGGAGGGTTAAACTTAAGAAAAAAGAACTTAAATAGACAAATAAAAAGAAGACAGGTGGGGGGGAAGAGTAAAGAGGTTTGGGATATGTGGGGTTTGAACCGGGATCTGACGGGTGAAGGAGTGATGTTTAAACCAGTGTGCTATGGGAGCTTATGGCAATGGATGGAGAGGAAGGGGGGATTGAGAGTAATCGGTTGAAAAAAAAGAAAAAAAAGGAAAAAAGTAAATAAATATAGGTAGATAAAAAAACAGAATAAGTAGATGGATATATGAAGGAAAAATAATTATGGGGAAAGTTGAAGGATTTGGGGTGTGTGGGACTTGAACCCTGGTCTGATGAGTGAAGGAGTGATGTTTAAACCAGTGTGCTATAGAGGCTTATGGCATTGGATGGAGAGGAAGGCTTGATTGAGGGTAATGGGGAGAAAAAAAATATAAAAAAAATAATAAAAAAATAAATAAAAACTAGAAAGGGAAGGTTTTAGGAGGAAAGGAGGGGGGAAAAAACAGCAGGAGAGGATTTTCTAGTTGTCATTGAGTCCGTCTGGGGTGGTGGTATGAAGTTTATGAATCCAGATTTTTTCAGCCCGTTTTCGCTGTCCTGTGGTCCAGTGGTCATTGTGTTCTAGTCCTGTTATTATAAGGTTGGAGGGGGAATGGAGTTGGAAGTGTTGTACTAGGGGAGTGGTTATTTTACCTTGTCCAATATTGTACAGATGTTGTGATAATCGGGTGTGGATGGAATGTTTTGTCTCGCCTATATAATGTTTGTGGCAGAGTGTGCATGTGATGATGTAGACTACATTTGTGGTGGATATGGAGAGTTGGCCTATTGTGGGGAATGCGGTATTAGTGTGTGAGTTGCGGATGAATTTTCTAGTTATGTAGTGGTGGTTGTGTTGGAGGGAGGGTGTGGGTCTATGGTCGGAAAATTTGGAAGTAATGAGGGTGGATTGGAGGTTCTTGTGTTTGCGGAAAGCTGAAATGATTGTATGGTTATGGAAGGCTGGGTGTTGAGTTTGTAGATCTATGAAATTGTGTTTAATGATACGGTGAAGGCCTGTAGTGCGGTTTGAGAAGGTGGAAACAAAAGGTATGATATGTGATGGTGTGTTAGGCTTAGGAGGGATGATATGTGTGTGGTTGGGTGGAGGAGCTGAACCAGTTTGGAAATGAGGGGTGGGGTAAGGGATAGAGGGTGGAGAGATGGTGAGGGGGTCATGGTGGGCGAGAGGGGAAGTAGAGGGATGCAGACCCTGGTTCGGGTAGGGGGGAAGGTTAAGGTTAGGAGAGAGGGATGGGGAGTGATTGAGGTTAGAGAAGGGATCAGATGAGGGGTAGGAAAGAGGATGCAGACCCTGATTCGGGTAGGGGGAAAGGTTAGGGTAAGGAGAGAGGAGTGGAGAGTGGTTAGGATTAGGGGGGAGATCAGATGAGGGGTAAGGAGAGGGATGCAGACCCTGATTCGGGTAGGGGGAAAGGTTAAGGTTAGGGGAGAGTAGTGGAGAGTGGTTGAGGTTAGAGAAGGGATCAGATGAGGGGTAGGGAAGAGGATGCAGACCCTGATTCGGGTAGGGGGAAAGGTTAGGGTAAGGAGAGAGGAGTGGAGAGTGGTTAGGATTAGGGGGGAGATCAGATGAGGGGTAAGGAAGAGGATGCAGACCCTGATTCGGGTAGGGGGAAAGGTTAGGGTAAGGAGAAAGGAGTGGAGAAGGAGGGGGGTCAGGTGAGAGGTGAGGGGGAGGATACAGACCTTGGTTCAGGTGGGTGATGGAGGCTGGTTCAGATGTAAGGAACTGGGGTGGAGAGGGGGACTGGATGGGGGAGGAGGGATGGGGGAGTGGAGGTGGAGAGCGAGTGGGAGCGAGAGAAGCCAGAGTGGATGCTTTAATATAACGGAGGTATCTTTTGGAGTAGCCTCTAGATCTTAGGCTGTGAAAGAGGGTATTGGTTGCTATATGAAAATCCTGGATGTTTGAGCAGATGCGAAAAAAACGGATGAGTTGGGATTTGATGATGCCCTTGAAGGTGTGTTTGGGGTGATAGCTAGATTTGTGTAGTAGAGCGTGTGTGTCTGTTGGTTTGAAGTAGACTTTGGTTTGTAAAGAGTTATGTGTTGAATTGAAGAAGACTGTTGTGTCAAGGAAGTCGATATGTGTGGGATTTATGGAGTGTTTAACTTTAATGGATGAGTGGTGTGTATTGAGAGTGTGGATGAATTCTGGGAAGGTGGATGGGTGGTGGGGCCAGATCCCGAAGATGTCGTCTAGGTATCTGAGGTAGATGGTGGGTTGTAGTGTACATTTGGCTAAGGCTTCTCGCTCCCACTCGCTCATATAAAGGTTGGCGTAGGATGGTGCAAAGCGTTGTCCCATGGCTGTTCCGTGAATCTGTAGGTAATACTGGTTGTGAAATAGAAAATCATTATTAGACAGACAGAGGTCAATGAGTTGGAGGAGTTCAGAGTCTGGACGGTTGGGGTCTGGGTTTCTATTGAAGATTTTGCGTAGTGTTTGTAAGCCGAGTTCAGTATTGATGTTTGTGTATAAGCTGTCTATATCTATTGTGAAGAGAAGGGAGTTGGGAGGGATATTTATGGATTGAATGCATTGAATGAAGTGGTAGGTGTCTTTGATGTAGCTGGGGTGTTGAGTGGAGAGGGGGCCTAGAAAGTGATCAATGTACTGGGATAAGTTGTAGGTGGAGCTATTACAGTCAGAGACTATGGGTCGACCAGGAGGAACCTCAGAGGGAATGGTCCAGGTGGTGGGATCTTTATGTATTTTGGGGAGTAGATAGAAGTAGCGGGGTCGTGGGTTGTTTGGTCCTGATAGGTAGTCTTTTTGTTTAGCGGAGATGTATTTTTTGAAGTAGAGTGTTTGGAGAATATTACGAAGTGTGAGTTGTGTTTGAGGTTGAATTGTGTTGTCTAGAGTTTTGTAATAGATGGGGTTATTGAGTTGTCGATTGGCTTCGAGTAGATATTGTTGGCGGTCCATGATAACAATTTTAGAGCCCTTGTCGGCTGGTTTGAAAATGATGTTAGGATTGGAAGTTAATTGTTTGAGGGCCCTGCGTTCCGACCTCGAGAGATTATCTGAGATATCTCTCGGAGGCCGGAACTGGTTCAGGGCCCTCTTATTTTTATGAATGATTTTGTGGATGAGTGGATGTAAAGAATTGTCCGGAGGTTCCCAATTGGAGGGGTGGATGAATGGTATGGGTTCACGGTGGCGTTGGAGATGAAAATAATCGATAAGTTTCAGCCGTCTATGAAATTGGTGTAAGTCCCTTTGAAGTTCCTCCCGGTCGAGGTGTTTGGGTTGTGGAATGAAGGTTAAACCTTTTTGTAAAAGTGTCAACTGGGGTGTGGAGGGGGTGAAGAGGGTGGCAAGATTGAGGATGTTGTTGGGGGAGTTCCAGCCCAGGTCCAGGGTAGTTGGTGTAGTGCATATGTCAGAAGATATGGCCGGTTTAGGTTTATGTGTTACTGTAAATCCAATTGTGCAAGCCAGTTATTGAAAATGTTTTTGGCGGTGGTTGGTGTCCAATGGATGTTATCTTTTTCAGTGATGAAAGTGTCGTGTGGGATTTCTGTCAGGATAGGGAAGTGTGTGGCCATGGTGTTGTTGATTAATTTCAGATTACTTTTTTGGGTGGGTGTGAGATGGGGTGAGAAGTTTATGATGGGGAAGTAGATGTCTGCATTAGGAAAGGTGGTGTTGGCTAGACGGAAGAGAGTTTTGAGTTGTTTTATTGATGTTTGTTTGGGGTCCTGATCTTTATTGTTGATTCCAATGGAGAGGATTACGATTTTGACTTGTGGTTGTGGGTTGGTTTTTTCTAAAATTTTGAGGAAATGGTAGCTGTTTGCTCCAGGGTAACTGTCTAGTTGTATGTCAGAATGGGTATGTCCGGGTATGCGATTTATGTTGGAGTCTCCGAGGATTAGGATGGGTTTTCTGGGTCTGAAGAACCAGTCCTGGATCTTGCGGGAGGGGCGTGCAACATGGTAATTTGGTCGGTAAATGGTTGAAGTTCTGTGTTTGAGATGAGTGTTGATGTGGGGGTTGGGCATTGTGTGGTTGAGTCTGGCAAGTGTGGGGGAGTCTGAGGTAGGTGAGTTGGGGGGCCGGGAGAGAGATGCAGAGGTGGATAGTGATGAGGGGGTAGGGCAGGTATGGGAGGGGGAATCAGAGTGGGATGGGGAAGGGTGGGGGGAAGGGGAAGGTTGGGTTGGTGGGGAAGCAAGGGGAGAAGAAGTTAGGGTGGGTTTGGGTAAGGGGGGGAGGGAGGGAGGAGTGGGGACAGGTGGTGTCAGGGCAGACGAGATGGATTCAGTAGACAGCACAGTGCTCCCAGGCTGAGATGGAACGGAGGGCTCAGAGAGAGGTTTTGTGAGGTTATGGTTAACCTTAATAGACCCTTTCATCATTTTAGCCCGGGGTTGGGTCTTTATGCCTGTTGGGAGCATGTGCTGTTCTGTTTCGTCTGCCCGGCCGTCGTTGACATCCACCTGTGGGGAGGAGGGGAGGATGTGGTCGGGGATGAAAACGGAAACGTTGGATTGGGTGCTGAGTGTAATAGTCTGAAGTGTCTCTGTATATGGGGGTGGATAACTGAGGTTGTGGATTTGGGCCTTGACTCGAGAAGTTTTAGTCAGGGGGAGGATGGGGGAAATAGGAGTAGGGGGGGTCGAGGAGTGTGAGGTGGCTACAGTTGAGGGTCCCCAGGTTACTTTTTTGAGGGGGGTGGAGGTTATGGGGGCTGGGGGTGTTTTTTCGGGAATGGATGTATCTGTGTCTGTAGGTTTCTTGAGGGGGGGAGGGGGACGGATGGGGCCTCTACGGATAGTAGGTAGGTAGATAGGGTAGGATAATGGGGAGGGTTTGAGTATGGGTGAGGTTTGTGTGTTAGCAGATTTTTGTTTGGGTTCAGTGGGTGTAGTGGATTGTCGATGTTTGAGTTCTTCCACGAGGGAAGTGCGGGGGCCTAGGTATAGTGATAGTGCAGCGGGGGTGGCAGGTTTGGGTAGCGGGGGGAACTGCTCTTCTGGTATGGTGGGGAGGGTGGTGGTAGTAGAAGGTCTGGGCGGTTGGTCTATGTGTGTAGTAGTTAAGGTGGAGGGAGTGTTTTGGATGGGTTGGATCTGTAAAATCTGTTGTAGTTTTGTGAGTGTTTCTGTTTTGAGCCTGTTACCATAACGTTTTCTGGCCCAACCGGTGGCTA
This sequence comes from Chelon labrosus, assembly GCF_963514085.1. Taxonomy (NCBI): domain Eukaryota; kingdom Metazoa; phylum Chordata; class Actinopteri; order Mugiliformes; family Mugilidae; genus Chelon; species Chelon labrosus. Next base: position 30,769,689 of record NC_140358.1, read on the forward strand.
TTTGTAATGCTATGGGATTGTGAGTGGATGTTTGTGTGTTAGCTATGGTTGTGGAGTAATGTTCCTGTAGAATGGTGATGGTTTTAAGCATCCATTCAGTGGTGTTTGCTTCTATTTTATTGCGAGTTTCAGGTGTGGGAGTGGATGGTTTTATGAAGTCTGTAAGTCTGTGTACTTGTCTAGTCATGCCAGGGGGAAATGAGCCGGTGTTGAGAGCAGAGTCCATGATGTGTTTGTGGTGGATGGCTTGTATCAGTTTGAAGTATTGTTTGCTGAGTTGTCTGGTTTCCGGGTCTGGGGGTTCTGTCAAGATGGGTGTATGTGTGTTGATTGTACGGGAAGGATTATAAGATCTGGGAGTGTGGAGGTTGAGGGACATGAGAGGTTGTGGTGTGGTGGAATGTATAGAGGTAGATGTGTGTGGATGTGTGGAGGAGGAGCCATTTTGAGGCCCACTCCTTTGTGTAGACAGGGGGCGAAAGTAGTTGTACATTTTTTTCTAAAAAAAAGGGTGGAAAAATGGGGGAAAAAATGGAGGGCTTTTACCTTGGGTCGCGGTGGGTATTTCAGTTCTGTGGAGGTGGTGGGGTGTAGCTGTACAGATAGTAGTCCGGGCAGGTGTCCAATGGGCTGGGTTGGTTCTTGTAGGCTGGTTTGGAGTAGAGGCTGGAGTGTGGTAGGCCGAAGTGTGGTAGGCCGAAGTGTGGTAGGCCTAGGCAGCGGTGGTTGATTCAGTTCTGTAGATGGAAATGGTGTGTGTGCTGTAGATCCGTTTAATTGTCCAGATGGGTCTCTGTTGAGTGGAGTTGATTCTTGGTGGGCCGGTGAGGAGTTGAGGCAGGAATAATCCAGGTCCAGGCGGGTGAGCAGGTGGCAGTGGCTGGTGAAAGTTTGTTAGGGAGTATGCTAACAGACTAAAAACAAGGGAGGTTAGGTAGCAGGTAATGGGGAGGTGAAAATAAAGGAAGAAAGGGTTTTTGGTTTTCTACTGGGGGGAAAAAAAAAAAAAAAAGGGGTTTAGGTTAAAAAGAGTCTTTGTAAAATGAGGGTATCTGCTAAAAAGGGGCTGAGAAAGCCCTCCACTTTTAAAAGAAAACAACAATATAACAATTTAAAGTAAAAAGAACTATTTATTTAAGAAAAAGTTGTTAAAAATATAAAAGAAAAACCTCAAAAAATGAGGTAAAATAAATTTAAGGATTTAGTAATAAAAAGTCTTACACAAGGAGTGGGGGTCCCGACGTTTCGCAATGGTGATTGCTTCCTCAGGGGATGTTCAAGAATGGCTCCTCGTGTCATTATAAAGGGTGGATGGAGGGAGGTGAGTGCCTCCCTCAAGGTGTGTGTGTGTGTGTGATTGGGGGAGAGGGGTGGGTGTGGTGTGTGTTTTGGAGGGAAAGTTTGTGTCAGTGTCTGATTGGAGGATTTTGGAGGGAAAAGGTAGGGGAGGTGTGGTGAAGGGGATGTAGAAGGAAGGTTAGGTGAGAGTGGTATTTGGTGGTGGGGTGTAAGGTGGATAGCTCACACGGTTGGGCCGAGGTTCCAAAGGCAGAAGGTGGAGGGTTCAAGACCCAGGACAGCGAAGGCCGGGTGTGTTTTTTTGTTGAATTGAGTGATTGGAAGTGGTAGTGATTTAGATATTAAGAGACTGAGAGAAAGAAAGAGGTACAATACAGTGGCACTGGCTGGGTTAGGGGTTGGGGTTATGGGTTATGGGTTATGGGTTTTGGGTTAAAGTTAATTTGCACGGGCCTAAAGTATTGTAGAAAGAAAAAGTGGTGAGAAAAGGAGAAGAATGGGGACTCAAGGACAACTAGAGGGTGGAAGAGGGAGAAAAAAGGGAAGGGGGGGTTTTTTAGTGAAGGAGGGGAATAAGAAGTGAGAGAGAGAGAGAGAAAAAAATAAATAAAAAATAAACAAAAGAAAAGGAAAAAAAAAAAATTTTTTTTGGAATGTGTGGGACTTGAACCGTGATCTGATGTGTGATGGAGTGATGTTTAAACCAGTGTGCTACGGATGCTTATGGTAGTGGATGGAGTGGAAGGGTTGATTGAGGGTAATGGGGTGAGGAGGAGAGGGAATAAAAAATAAATAAATAAATAAATAAATATATATAAAAAAAATTAATAAAAACGGGGAAAAAAGGGGAGGAGGAGGGGCGGGGATGGTTAAAATTGATAACGGTGTCATCAAGGGGAGTTGGAATGGTGAGGGAAAAACAAAGGAAAAGTAAAGGTAAAGAATCATAATGTGGTGGGAGGGGGGAACGGGTTAGGGATGGTTAAAATTGATGACGGTGTCATCAAGGGGAGTCGGAATGGTGAGGGAAAAACAAAAGAAAATTAAGGGTAAAGAATAATAATGTGGTGGGAGAGGGAAGGGGAGGATGGGTAGGGATGCTTAAAATTGGTGGCGGTGCCACCAAGAGTTAAAATTGACGGCAATGTCGTCAAGGGGGAGGGTGTAGGGGAGGAGGAGAGGAAGGGGAGGGTTAAACTTAAGAAAAAAGAACTTAAATAGACAAATAAAAAGAAGACAGGTGGGGGGGAAGAGTAAAGAGGTTTGGGATATGTGGGGTTTGAACCGGGATCTGACGGGTGAAGGAGTGATGTTTAAACCAGTGTGCTATGGGAGCTTATGGCAATGGATGGAGAGGAAGGGGGGATTGAGAGTAATCGGTTGAAAAAAAAGAAAAAAAAGGAAAAAAGTAAATAAATATAGGTAGATAAAAAAACAGAATAAGTAGATGGATATATGAAGGAAAAATAATTATGGGGAAAGTTGAAGGATTTGGGGTGTGTGGGACTTGAACCCTGGTCTGATGAGTGAAGGAGTGATGTTTAAACCAGTGTGCTATAGAGGCTTATGGCATTGGATGGAGAGGAAGGCTTGATTGAGGGTAATGGGGAGAAAAAAAATATAAAAAAAATAATAAAAAAATAAATAAAAACTAGAAAGGGAAGGTTTTAGGAGGAAAGGAGGGGGGAAAAAACAGCAGGAGAGGATTTTCTAGTTGTCATTGAGTCCGTCTGGGGTGGTGGTATGAAGTTTATGAATCCAGATTTTTTCAGCCCGTTTTCGCTGTCCTGTGGTCCAGTGGTCATTGTGTTCTAGTCCTGTTATTATAAGGTTGGAGGGGGAATGGAGTTGGAAGTGTTGTACTAGGGGAGTGGTTATTTTACCTTGTCCAATATTGTACAGATGTTGTGATAATCGGGTGTGGATGGAATGTTTTGTCTCGCCTATATAATGTTTGTGGCAGAGTGTGCATGTGATGATGTAGACTACATTTGTGGTGGATATGGAGAGTTGGCCTATTGTGGGGAATGCGGTATTAGTGTGTGAGTTGCGGATGAATTTTCTAGTTATGTAGTGGTGGTTGTGTTGGAGGGAGGGTGTGGGTCTATGGTCGGAAAATTTGGAAGTAATGAGGGTGGATTGGAGGTTCTTGTGTTTGCGGAAAGCTGAAATGATTGTATGGTTATGGAAGGCTGGGTGTTGAGTTTGTAGATCTATGAAATTGTGTTTAATGATACGGTGAAGGCCTGTAGTGCGGTTTGAGAAGGTGGAAACAAAAGGTATGATATGTGATGGTGTGTTAGGCTTAGGAGGGATGATATGTGTGTGGTTGGGTGGAGGAGCTGAACCAGTTTGGAAATGAGGGGTGGGGTAAGGGATAGAGGGTGGAGAGATGGTGAGGGGGTCATGGTGGGCGAGAGGGGAAGTAGAGGGATGCAGACCCTGGTTCGGGTAGGGGGAAAGGTTAAGGTTAGGAGAGAGGGATGGGGAGTGATTGAGGTTAGAGAAGGGATCAGATGAGGGGTAGGAAAGAGGATGCAGACCCTGATTCGGGTAGGGGGAAAGGTTAGGGTAAGGAGAGAGGAGTGGAGAGTGGTTAGGATTAGGGGGGAGATCAGATGAGGGGTAAGGAGAGGGATGCAGACCCTGATTCGGGTAGGGGGAAAGGTTAAGGTTAGGGGAGAGTAGTGGAGAGTGGTTGAGGTTAGAGAAGGGATCAGATGAGGGGTAGGGAAGAGGATGCAGACCCTGATTCGGGTAGGGGGAAAGGTTAGGGTAAGGAGAGAGGAGTGGAGAGTGGTTAGGATTAGGGGGGAGATCAGATGAGGGGTAAGGAAGAGGATGCAGACCCTGATTCGGGTAGGGGGAAAGGTTAGGGTAAGGAGAAAGGAGTGGAGAAGGAGGGGGGTCAGGTGAGAGGTGAGGGGGAGGATACAGACCTTGGTTCAGGTGGGTGATGGAGGCTGGTTCAGATGTAAGGAACTGGGGTGGAGAGGGGGACTGGATGGGGGAGGAGGGATGGGGGAGTGGAGGTGGAGAGCGAGTGGGAGCGAGAGAAGCCAGAGTGGATGCTTTAATATAACGGAGGTATCTTTTGGAGTAGCCTCTAGATCTTAGGCTGTGAAAGAGGGTATTGGTTGCTATATGAAAATCCTGGATGTTTGAGCAGATGCGAAAAAAACGGATGAGTTGGGATTTGATGATGCCCTTGAAGGTGTGTTTGGGGTGATAGCTAGATTTGTGTAGTAGAGCGTGTGTGTCTGTTGGTTTGAAGTAGACTTTGGTTTGTAAAGAGTTATGTGTTGAATTGAAGAAGACTGTTGTGTCAAGGAAGTCGATATGTGTGGGATTTATGGAGTGTTTAACTTTAATGGATGAGTGGTGTGTATTGAGAGTGTGGATGAATTCTGGGAAGGTGGATGGGTGGTGGGGCCAGATCCCGAAGATGTCGTCTAGGTATCTGAGGTAGATGGTGGGTTGTAGTGTACATTTGGCTAAGGCTTCTCGCTCCCACTCGCTCATATAAAGGTTGGCGTAGGATGGTGCAAAGCGTTGTCCCATGGCTGTTCCGTGAATCTGTAGGTAATACTGGTTGTGAAATAGAAAATCATTATTAGACAGACAGAGGTCAATGAGTTGGAGGAGTTCAGAGTCTGGACGGTTGGGGTCTGGGTTTCTATTGAAGATTTTGCGTAGTGTTTGTAAGCCGAGTTCAGTATTGATGTTTGTGTATAAGCTGTCTATATCTATTGTGAAGAGAAGGGAGTTGGGAGGGATATTTATGGATTGAATGCATTGAATGAAGTGGTAGGTGTCTTTGATGTAGCTGGGGTGTTGAGTGGAGAGGGGGCCTAGAAAGTGATCAATGTACTGGGATAAGTTGTAGGTGGAGCTATTACAGTCAGAGACTATGGGTCGACCAGGAGGAACCTCAGAGGGAATGGTCCAGGTGGTGGGATCTTTATGTATTTTGGGGAGTAGATAGAAGTAGCGGGGTCGTGGGTTGTTTGGTCCTGATAGGTAGTCTTTTTGTTTAGCGGAGATGTATTTTTTGAAGTAGAGTGTTTGGAGAATATTACGAAGTGTGAGTTGTGTTTGAGGTTGAATTGTGTTGTCTAGAGTTTTGTAATAGATGGGGTTATTGAGTTGTCGATTGGCTTCGAGTAGATATTGTTGGCGGTCCATGATAACAATTTTAGAGCCCTTGTCGGCTGGTTTGAAAATGATGTTAGGATTGGAAGTTAATTGTTTGAGGGCCCTGCGTTCCGACCTCGAGAGATTATCTGAGATATCTCTCGGAGGCCGGAACTGGTTCAGGGCCCTCTTATTTTTATGAATGATTTTGTGGATGAGTGGATGTAAAGAATTGTCCGGAGGTTCCCAATTGGAGGGGTGGATGAATGGTATGGGTTCACGGTGGCGTTGGAGATGAAAATAATCGATAAGTTTCAGCCGTCTATGAAATTGGTGTAAGTCCCTTTGAAGTTCCTCCCGGTCGAGGTGTTTGGGTTGTGGAATGAAGGTTAAACCTTTTTGTAAAAGTGTCAACTGGGGTGTGGAGGGGGTGAAGAGGGTGGCAAGATTGAGGATGTTGTTGGGGGAGTTCCAGCCCAGGTCCAGGGTAGTTGGTGTAGTGCATATGTCAGAAGATATGGCCGGTTTAGGTTTATGTGTTACTGTAAATCCAATTGTGCAAGCCAGTTATTGAAAATGTTTTTGGCGGTGGTTGGTGTCCAATGGATGTTATCTTTTTCAGTGATGAAAGTGTCGTGTGGGATTTCTGTCAGGATAGGGAAGTGTGTGGCCATGGTGTTGTTGATTAATTTCAGATTACTTTTTTGGGTGGGTGTGAGATGGGGTGAGAAGTTTATGATGGGGAAGTAGATGTCTGCATTAGGAAAGGTGGTGTTGGCTAGACGGAAGAGAGTTTTGAGTTGTTTTATTGATGTTTGTTTGGGGTCCTGATCTTTATTGTTGATTCCAATGGAGAGGATTACGATTTTGACTTGTGGTTGTGGGTTGGTTTTTTCTAAAATTTTGAGGAAATGGTAGCTGTTTGCTCCAGGGTAACTGTCTAGTTGTATGTCAGAATGGGTATGTCCGGGTATGCGATTTATGTTGGAGTCTCCGAGGATTAGGATGGGTTTTCTGGGTCTGAAGAACCAGTCCTGGATCTTGCGGGAGGGGCGTGCAACATGGTAATTTGGTCGGTAAATGGTTGAAGTTCTGTGTTTGAGATGAGTGTTGATGTGGGGGTTGGGCATTGTGTGGTTGAGTCTGGCAAGTGTGGGGGAGTCTGAGGTAGGTGAGTTGGGGGGCCGGGAGAGAGATGCAGAGGTGGATAGTGATGAGGGGGTAGGGCAGGTATGGGAGGGGGAATCAGAGTGGGATGGGGAAGGGTGGGGGGAAGGGGAAGGTTGGGTTGGTGGGGAAGCAAGGGGAGAAGAAGTTAGGGTGGGTTTGGGTAAGGGGGGGAGGGAGGGAGGAGTGGGGACAGGTGGTGTCAGGGCAGACGAGATGGATTCAGTAGACAGCACAGTGCTCCCAGGCTGAGATGGAACGGAGGGCTCAGAGAGAGGTTTTGTGAGGTTATGGTTAACCTTAATAGACCCTTTCATCATTTTAGCCCGGGGTTGGGTCTTTATGCCTGTTGGGAGCATGTGCTGTTCTGTTTCGTCTGCCCGGCCGTCGTTGACATCCACCTGTGGGGAGGAGGGGAGGATGTGGTCGGGGATGAAAACGGAAACGTTGGATTGGGTGCTGAGTGTAATAGTCTGAAGTGTCTCTGTATATGGGGGTGGATAACTGAGGTTGTGGATTTGGGCCTTGACTCGAGAAGTTTTAGTCAGGGGGAGGATGGGGGAAATAGGAGTAGGGGGGGTCGAGGAGTGTGAGGTGGCTACAGTTGAGGGTCCCCAGGTTACTTTTTTGAGGGGGGTGGAAGGTTATGGGGGCTGGGGGTGTTTTTTCGGGAATGGATGTATCTGTGTCTGTAGGTTTCTTGAGGGGGGGAGGGGGACGGATGGGGCCTCTACGGATAGTAGGTAGGTAGATAGGGTAGGATAATGGGGAGGGTTTGAGTATGGGTGAGGTTTGTGTGTTAGCAGATTTTTGTTTGGGTTCAGTGGGTGTAGTGGATTGTCGATGTTTGAGTTCTTCCACGAGGGAAGTGCGGGGGCCTAGGTATAGTGATAGTGCAGCGGGGGTGGCAGGTTTGGGTAGCGGGGGGAACTGCTCTTCTGGTATGGTGGGGAGGGTGGTGGTAGTAGAAGGTCTGGGCGGTTGGTCTATGTGTGTAGTAGTTAAGGTGGAGGGAGTGTTTTGGATGGGTTGGATCTGTAAAATCTGTTGTAGTTTTGTGAGTGTTTCTGTTTTGAGCCTGTTACCATAACGTTTCTGGCCCAACCGGTGGCTATTTGTAATGCTATGGGATTGTGAGTGGATGTTTGTGTGTTAGCTATGGTTGTGGAGTAATGTTCCTGTAGAATGGTGATGGTTTTAAGCATCCATTCAGTGGTGTTTGCTTCTATTTTATTGCGAGTTTCAGGTGTGGGAGTGGATGGTTTTATGAAGTCTGTAAGTCTGTGTACTTGTCTAGTCATGCCAGGGGGAAATGAGCCGGTGTTGAGAGCAGAGTCCATGATGTGTTTGTGGTGGATGGCTTGTATCAGTTTGAAGTATTGTTTGCTGAGTTGTCTGGTTTCCGGGTCTGGGGGTTCTGTCAAGATGGGTGTATGTGTGTTGATTGTACGGGAAGGATTATAAGATCTGGGAGTGTGGAGGTTGAGGGACATGAGAGGTTGTGGTGTGGTGGAATGTATAGAGGTAGATGTGTGTGGATGTGTGGAGGAGGAGCCATTTTGAGGCCCACTCCTTTGTGTAGACAGGGGGCGAAAGTAGTTGTACATTTTTTTCTAAAAAAAAGGGTGGAAAAATGGGGGAAAAAATGGAGGGCTTTTACCTTGGGTCGCGGTGGGTATTTCAGTTCTGTGGAGGTGGTGGGGTGTAGCTGTACAGATAGTAGTCCGGGCAGGTGTCCAATGGGCTGGGTTGGTTCTTGTAGGCTGGTTTGGAGTAGAGGCTGGAGTGTGGTAGGCCGAAGTGTGGTAGGCCGAAGTGTGGTAGGCCTAGGCAGCGGTGGTTGATTCAGTTCTGTAGATGGAAATGGTGTGTGTGCTGTAGATCCGTTTAATTGTCCAGATGGGTCTCTGTTGAGTGGAGTTGATTCTTGGTGGGCCGGTGAGGAGTTGAGGCAGGAATAATCCAGGTCCAGGCGGGTGAGCAGGTGGCAGTGGCTGGTGAAAGTTTGTTAGGGAGTATGCTAACAGACTAAAAACAAGGGAGGTTAGGTAGCAGGTAATGGGGAGGTGAAAATAAAGGAAGAAAGGGTTTTTGGTTTTCTACTGGGGGGAAAAAAAAAAAAAAAAAGGGGTTTAGGTTAAAAAGAGTCTTTGTAAAATGAGGGTATCTGCTAAAAAGGGGCTGAGAAAGCCCTCCACTTTTAAAAGAAAACAACAATATAACAATTTAAAGTAAAAAGAACTATTTATTTAAGAAAAAGTTGTTAAAAATATAAAAGAAAAACCTCAAAAAATGAGGTAAAATAAATTTAAGGATTTAGTAATAAAAAGTCTTACACAAGGAGTGGGGGTCCCGACGTTTCGCAATGGTGATTGCTTCCTCAGGGGATGTTCAAGAATGGCTCCTCGTGTCATTATAAAGGGTGGATGGAGGGAGGTGAGTGCCTCCCTCAAGGTGTGTGTGTGTGTGTGATTGGGGGAGAGGGGTGGGTGTGGTGTGTGTTTTGGAGGGAAAGTTTGTGTCAGTGTCTGATTGGAGGATTTTGGAGGGAAAAGGTAGGGGAGGTGTGGTGAAGGGGATGTAGAAGGAAGGTTAGGTGAGAGTGGTATTTGGTGGTGGGGTGTAAGGTGGATAGCTCACACGGTTGGGCCGAGGTTCCAAAGGCAGAAGGTGGAGGGTTCAAGACCCAGGACAGCGAAGGCCGGGTGTGTTTTTTTGTTGAATTGAGTGATTGGAAGTGGTAGTGATTTAGATATTAAGAGACTGAGAGAAAGAAAGAGGTACAATACAGTGGCACTGGCTGGGTTAGGGGTTGGGGTTATGGGTTATGGGTTATGGGTTTTGGGTTAAAGTTAATTTGCACGGGCCTAAAGTATTGTAGAAAGAAAAAGTGGTGAGAAAAGGAGAAGAATGGGGACTCAAGGACAACTAGAGGGTGGAAGAGGGAGAAAAAAGGGAAGGGGGGGTTTTTTAGTGAAGGAGGGGAATAAGAAGTGAGAGAGAGAGAGAGAAAAAAATAAATAAAAAATAAACAAAAGAAAAGGAAAAAAAAAAAATTTTTTTTGGAATGTGTGGGACTTGAACCGTGATCTGATGTGTGATGGAGTGATGTTTAAACCAGTGTGCTACGGATGCTTATGGTAGTGGATGGAGTGGAAGGGTTGATTGAGGGTAATGGGGTGAGGAGGAGAGGGAATAAAAAATAAATAAATAAATAAATAAATATATATAAAAAAAATTAATAAAAACGGGGAAAAAAGGGGAGGAGGAGGGGCGGGGATGGTTAAAATTGATAACGGTGTCATCAAGGGGAGTTGGAATGGTGAGGGAAAAACAAAGGAAAAGTAAAGGTAAAGAATCATAATGTGGTGGGAGGGGGGAACGGGTTAGGGATGGTTAAAATTGATGACGGTGTCATCAAGGGGAGTCGGAATGGTGAGGGAAAAACAAAAGAAAATTAAGGGTAAAGAATAATAATGTGGTGGGAGAGGGAAGGGGAGGATGGGTAGGGATGCTTAAAATTGGTGGCGGTGCCACCAAGAGTTAAAATTGACGGCAATGTCGTCAAGGGGGAGGGTGTAGGGGAGGAGGAGAGGAAGGGGAGGGTTAAACTTAAGAAAAAAGAACTTAAATAGACAAATAAAAAGAAGACAGGTGGGGGGGAAGAGTAAAGAGGTTTGGGATATGTGGGGTTTGAACCGGGATCTGACGGGTGAAGGAGTGATGTTTAAACCAGTGTGCTATGGGAGCTTATGGCAATGGATGGAGAGGAAGGGGGGATTGAGAGTAATCGGTTGAAAAAAAAGAAAAAAAAGGAAAAAAGTAAATAAATATAGGTAGATAAAAAAACAGAATAAGTAGATGGATATATGAAGGAAAAATAATTATGGGGAAAGTTGAAGGATTTGGGGTGTGTGGGACTTGAACCCTGGTCTGATGAGTGAAGGAGTGATGTTTAAACCAGTGTGCTATAGAGGCTTATGGCATTGGATGGAGAGGAAGGCTTGATTGAGGGTAATGGGGAGAAAAAAAATATAAAAAAAATAATAAAAAAATAAATAAAAACTAGAAAGGGAAGGTTTTAGGAGGAAAGGAGGGGGGAAAAAACAGCAGGAGAGGATTTTCTAGTTGTCATTGAGTCCGTCTGGGGTGGTGGTATGAAGTTTATGAATCCAGATTTTTTCAGCCCGTTTTCGCTGTCCTGTGGTCCAGTGGTCATTGTGTTCTAGTCCTGTTATTATAAGGTTGGAGGGGGAATGGAGTTGGAAGTGTTGTACTAGGGGAGTGGTTATTTTACCTTGTCCAATATTGTACAGATGTTGTGATAATCGGGTGTGGATGGAATGTTTTGTCTCGCCTATATAATGTTTGTGGCAGAGTGTGCATGTGATGATGTAGACTACATTTGTGGTGGATATGGAGAGTTGGCCTATTGTGGGGAATGCGGTATTAGTGTGTGAGTTGCGGATGAATTTTCTAGTTATGTAGTGGTGGTTGTGTTGGAGGGAGGGTGTGGGTCTATGGTCGGAAAATTTGGAAGTAATGAGGGTGGATTGGAGGTTCTTGTGTTTGCGGAAAGCTGAAATGATTGTATGGTTATGGAAGGCTGGGTGTTGAGTTTGTAGATCTATGAAATTGTGTTTAATGATACGGTGAAGGCCTGTAGTGCGGTTTGAGAAGGTGGAAACAAAAGGTATGATATGTGATGGTGTGTTAGGCTTAGGAGGGATGATATGTGTGTGGTTGGGTGGAGGAGCTGAACCAGTTTGGAAATGAGGGGTGGGGTAAGGGATAGAGGGTGGAGAGATGGTGAGGGGGTCATGGTGGGCGAGAGGGGAAGTAGAGGGATGCAGACCCTGGTTCGGGTAGGGGGGAAGGTTAAGGTTAGGAGAGAGGGATGGGGAGTGATTGAGGTTAGAGAAGGGATCAGATGAGGGGTAGGAAAGAGGATGCAGACCCTGATTCGGGTAGGGGGAAAGGTTAGGGTAAGGAGAGAGGAGTGGAGAGTGGTTAGGATTAGGGGGGAGATCAGATGAGGGGTAAGGAGAGGGATGCAGACCCTGATTCGGGTAGGGGGAAAGGTTAAGGTTAGGGGAGAGTAGTGGAGAGTGGTTGAGGTTAGAGAAGGGATCAGATGAGGGGTAGGGAAGAGGATGCAGACCCTGATTCGGGTAGGGGGAAAGGTTAGGGTAAGGAGAGAGGAGTGGAGAGTGGTTAGGATTAGGGGGGAGATCAGATGAGGGGTAAGGAAGAGGATGCAGACCCTGATTCGGGTAGGGGGAAAGGTTAGGGTAAGGAGAAAGGAGTGGAGAAGGAGGGGGGTCAGGTGAGAGGTGAGGGGGAGGATACAGACCTTGGTTCAGGTGGGTGATGGAGGCTGGTTCAGATGTAAGGAACTGGGGTGGAGAGGGGGACTGGATGGGGGAGGAGGGATGGGGGAGTGGAGGTGGAGAGCGAGTGGGAGCGAGAGAAGCCAGAGTGGATGCTTTAATATAACGGAGGTATCTTTTGGAGTAGCCTCTAGATCTTAGGCTGTGAAAGAGGGTATTGGTTGCTATATGAAAATCCTGGATGTTTGAGCAGATGCGAAAAAAACGGATGAGTTGGGATTTGATGATGCCCTTGAAGGTGTGTTTGGGGTGATAGCTAGATTTGTGTAGTAGAGCGTGTGTGTCTGTTGGTTTGAAGTAGACTTTGGTTTGTAAAGAGTTATGTGTTGAATTGAAGAAGACTGTTGTGTCAAGGAAGTCGATATGTGTGGGATTTATGGAGTGTTTAACTTTAATGGATGAGTGGTGTGTATTGAGAGTGTGGATGAATTCTGGGAAGGTGGATGGGTGGTGGGGCCAGATCCCGAAGATGTCGTCTAGGTATCTGAGGTAGATGGTGGGTTGTAGTGTACATTTGGCTAAGGCTTCTCGCTCCCACTCGCTCATATAAAGGTTGGCGTAGGATGGTGCAAAGCGTTGTCCCATGGCTGTTCCGTGAATCTGTAGGTAATACTGGTTGTGAAATAGAAAATCATTATTAGACAGACAGAGGTCAATGAGTTGGAGGAGTTCAGAGTCTGGACGGTTGGGGTCTGGGTTTCTATTGAAGATTTTGCGTAGTGTTTGTAAGCCGAGTTCAGTATTGATGTTTGTGTATAAGCTGTCTATATCTATTGTGAAGAGAAGGGAGTTGGGAGGGATATTTATGGATTGAATGCATTGAATGAAGTGGTAGGTGTCTTTGATGTAGCTGGGGGTGTTGAGTGGAGAGGGGGCCTAGAAAGTGATCAATGTACTGGATAAGTTGTAGGTGGAGCTATTACAGTCAGAGACTATGGGTCGACCAGGAGGAACCTCAGAGGGAATGGTCCAGGTGGTGGGATCTTTAGTATTTTGGGGAGTAGATAGAAGTAGCGGGGTCGTGGGTTGTTTGGTCCTGATAGGTAGTCTTTTTGTTTAGCGGAGATGTATTTTTTGAAGTAGAGTGTTTGGAGAATATTACGAAGTGTGAGTTGTGTTTGAGGTTGAATTGTGTTGTCTAGAGTTTTGTAATAGATGGGGTTATTGAGTTGTCGATTGGCTTCGAGTAGATATTGTTGGCGGTCCATGATAACAATTTTAG